>NC_061094.1:43236139-43272862 GCF_015104395.2 Macrobrachium nipponense
GTTCCTGTATAATGAGTCTCTTAAAATGTTCTCACTGGAGGAGAACTATTAAATAGTGTATAATATTAAAATTTTGCAATGTAACGGACTTAACTAAAATGGATAAAGGTGGTGTTTGTTGAGTTAATCGATGCCACTCCAGTCAATATAATTTATTATAAAAATTAGCCGGTCTGTATCAGGTGTGAGAAGAGAATAATACGACGAGCCACCAAACCTAGAGTTGTATCATAAAAGCAGTAGAACTAGTTGGACAGGGTACTAGGTCTATGACTAAGCATCTGTAGCAGAGCACAATGTTAAGGAGAATAGCAAGATCAAACGTTCAAAGAAAATATGAAAAGTATTCTCTGGAACTTGGTGTGACCTGCGGCCCCTTGATACGATAACTCAAGATCCATATAGGACGAGAACTTATATGAAAGCTAAAACCTAACTAATAAAGCACCTATTGGTGCAAACAGATTTTAGAAAGCTTTGTACGTTATGCGAACCTTGGTGAATGGACAATGATTAATAAATTTCCTTAAGTCTTGCATCGTGATATATTATATGCCTTGAAAGCTCGTACAGAGGTAGTTGAATCTCAAGACAAATGTCATTTTTCATTTTTCAGAAACTTATACGACGGGAGGGGCGTGTGTGGGAATCTTTTGAATGGCCTTTTCCTCAATAACCTTTCAAGCCTAAGATGTAAAAACTATGGAAATAAATCTATATAACTTTGATAGGCAAAATATAGGGTTTCTTATAGAATATGTGTTACATGATTTTTGACGGGCCAAATGAGATTACTAAAGGTTATCTTGTGACGTTGAGATACAACACTATCTGATTTTTCAGTTTGTCTAAGATCCCCAACAGCACAGCCATAAGTCTATATCGTAGCAGTCTCTGGCTTTCAGGACCTTAACGCAGTACCAGTATGAATCCTCTCCCTCTCTAAATCACCCCATTAATCACCGACCAATTCATACCATATTATGTCGCCTTAATCACCAGAACGGACACGAATCGGTGAACGACTACTTTAATGAAAAATCAATAAAAGACAATTGGTGAATCAAGTAAATGAAAGGCTTGTTTCTTTATTCAATATGTGCGATTCCTACAGTTTTATATGTGCGAAATCAACAACATCGATTTAAGGAAAACTTGTGCGATCCCTTGGTTTATGTTTGTAAGCTATGTAGTTGCTGATCAAGGTCTCTGAAAAGCTTCTCAATATAATATATTCCCTCGATAATCCCACAAAATTAATAAAGGGAGGGAAGAAGTCATTGTGCGGCCAGCTCTTGATATAGTGTACGTAGTACTACCAGTAGTGAGCCACAAGTGTCTCGGGAACCAATTGAGTTGGTGTATGTGGACAAAAAGAAGAAAGGGGCAACAATTTAAGGCAATCGCTCTGAACTACTAGTAACATTCAACTTACCCAAGAGGGTCTCTCTTTCGGTGCTGCTATGTAGATGGATGGTTTGATCGTAGGAATGTTCATGTAGGCCAACAACAAACGTACAGTCAGTTTGTCTTTTTTCTCTTTCATTAATACGAGATATACGATGCTCAGGATCACCCAGCTCAGTCCTATTTCGGACACGCAGCATATTACACAATATATCAAAACGTATTTGAGAAACAGATAATGTCAAAATGGCTATGCATTTTTTTATCGGTCCAGGCCAGTACTGTGAGATTTTCTGCGAGACATATCGAAGTCCGTCGTTAAACAGTTTGCACAAAAGTTCGAGAGTTTCGACGCACTGTATTTCTTCATTTTATTTTCCCTAGTAACACATGTGTGAAATAGTCCATGGCCTAAAAAAAACATCCACGTATTTAAATGTATTTATTTTCAAACAACTTGTACACCTCTCTGGAGACATTATCTGACTAATATATTGTGCACTGAATGTAGCGCCTTGGCGAGGGAAGATATGCATTCAAATACGGAGAAGCATTTACTGCACTAGCGTTTTAGACTGAAACTCTGTAAGACTGGGCGAGTGACAGAGCTAAAGAGAGAGATTGCCATGATATGCATGAACTTTTTACTATTTGATAAAAGACACTCATGATAAGATAACGCACGCAAGTGTGTTTGTAATTGCCATTGACAGTCTATATATACCGTATTTACAATGTAACCAGAAGATCATTTTACGTTAATGATTCTTTCTTATTACCGACATGTTTTAAAATGGGACCTAATCACTTCTAAATATATGGAGTAGAGACAATTTCATACATGATAATGCATTGGCCTTGAGAACTGGGGCCATTATAATTAATCAAATCCCCTCATTTTAAAAATTGTCTTGTAAACACACTCCGTTAAAATAAGGCAAACTGAATGTTCTTAGAATTTTCTTTCTCCGTGTTACTTACACTATAAAAACTTTTTGTGGGCTTTATCATAACAAATATCTAATATATGTGAAGGATAACATAAATCTTTCTTTTCCTATTTTTCTTATGTATTCAATTTCTTGATCCAAGGAATTGGAAAGAACAAGGATTTCTTTCAATCATTCCATCCCGGCTTGATTGAAGGACTCGATGCGACGAGAAATTTACGAAAAACTACATAGGACTACAGATGCCCTGAAAAGGAAACTCGACAGAAAACTAAAAAATCTTATTGATAGCAGTGATTGGACTAATTGTGCACGTCAGATTGTGTTGTAAACCTATCAAGTAAACAAATAAGTGAAAATGTTGTGAGTGCGGTTGGATATGGTCATCTTTCTTTATATCAAGTCGACCTTCTGCTTTAATGATTGCGTCATCCCTAAGTAAATTTGAAAAATACTGTGATCTTCCTCAAAATCATGTTGACATAATTAAAGGTATTGTTGAGGGAGTTGCCAATGTTAAGCATGAAAGTAACTTCCTTGTTCACTATAAGAAAAGTTTGACCGATCTGAAAAATGACAATACTATCCACCCATTACAAAAGTGATTGATAAGTCAAATAGATAGTAATTTTAGATAACGCTGACTACATATCACGTATGCAAGCCCTACTGGATGATGATGTGACTTATAAAAAAAACTAACAAAAATCCCTTGATCAAGTCTTAAAAAACTTAAGAGCACAGTGAAAAATATCCTTGAAGATAAACAGAACTACTAGGCAAATTGTCAGTCAAATCTCCTTCGCTACCTTATACCTGTACGGATTAGTCAAAACGCACAAAGAAAATAACCTATACAGTGCGGTTGGTTCAATTTCATATAAACTTTCGAAATATATCACTAAGATCTTGTCCCCGTTACTTGGAACCATCTCCGATTCTCATATATATAATTCTCTAGATTTAGTTGATAAATAAAAAAAATTACTCCTTGCCCCACTAATAGATTCGTTGGTTTTGATGTATGTTCTCTTTTTAACTAAAAGTCCACCCCTATAGACTCTATTTTGGAATATCTTAGTAATGAACTAACTCAGCATGAATTACCTCTACCTATGAAGTCACATTATTTCCCTCACTAAGTTGTGCATTTGTGATTGTAAGTTTATATTCAATGGTGATTTTATCAACAAATATTTGGTCATGGCAATGGGCAACCCTTTATCACCACTCCTCTCAAACTTGTACATGGAATTCTTTGAAAAAACGCTATTTACCTAATATCATTTTATATTCCTGTAAAGTGGTATAGATATGCTGATAATATTTTAGCTGTACTGCCTGCTAGGTATTGATGTAAATGATTTACTCTCTAAATTGAATAACCAGGTACCATCGATGAAGTTTACTCTAGAATTGGAAAAAGGCAATTGCCTCCCTTTCTTAGATGATTTGATACATAGAGAACCATTTCAATGTAAATTCAGTATTTAATAAGGAAACCAACCAAACAACTTAACTTGTTCATTTCTATTCAGGCCACCATCTTAACATCAAAATATAAAATTTTTTTCTTTATGTTTCTACGAGCATTGCGCATTGTCAGTCCCCAATATTTGGATCAAGAAATTGAATACATAAGAAAAATAGGGAAAGATTTATCTTATCCTCCACACATATCAGATATTGGTTATAATAAAGTCCACAAAAAGTTTTATAGTGTAAGTAACACGGAGAAAAAAAATTCTAAGAACATCTCAGTTTGCCTTATTTTAACGGATTTGAAACCATTAAATCATTGTTAAAAGCCTTTAAGGTCAACCTTGTTTTTCCCTATAATAAACACACTAAAGGAATGCTAAAAAATGGCCCCAGGGAAAGCACAACATAATATATAAAATTCCAGTATAGACTGCCCTTCTTTTTATCTTGGACAGTCGAGCAAGGTTCAGAGGTAAGATTAAACCAGCATAAATATTCTGTAAAAAACTGGGCAAACATCTAATGCAATATTCATTCATTTAAGTGAAAACAACTACCGAATAAATTGGATTGGTAGTTCTGTAATTGCAAGGTCAAAAGATGTCTTATCAAGAAATCTTTTAGAATCTGCCATAATACAACTTACTTCCCATTGTAATTTTAATATAGTCGTGGCCTGTTTCATTTAGACCCTTGTATTTTGTGACATGTTTAAGAATGACCTCAAAGACATAATTACAGACTTGAATACAAATTAGTTGCCTTAGAGATATTCTTTCATTGTATATGTATGTTAATATGTATTGTGAATAAGGTTTTTTGTTTACCAAAGTTCTGATAGCTGTCCGCTATCCTTTAATTGTCTTGTCCTTGTGTCTGAGCAGATTGACTTAATTTTTTTTTTTTTTAATTGTACCCATGTTTATGCTTGTTTGGAAAGGTTACTCATTCTCCAGGTGTGCCGAATTCTTGGTACTAATCTTCTTATAATCCCCATCTGTCAGTTATACGACCTTTCCTGTACTGTCAATTCCTCATGTAAGTCGGTTTGTCTGCCTGAGTAAAGGACGTTGAGTCGAAAGATCTTGCAAAAACTCCGTTCTTTATTTTTTCTTCTTGGCATTATACCTTTATTTATGCATTTATCACGTTCCAAACTTTCGTGAATTCAGTTATATATATATATATATATATATATATTATATATATATATATATATATATATATATCCTATGTATGTATGTGTGTATGTATGTATATGAGTGTGGGTATGCGTGCGTCGCTTATGAATGTAAGTAGTATATGGTGTGTCAGTTTAAATAGTCTTTGGGGTTATTGAAGTTAAAGATGAAGCGCAAAATGTAAGTGAAATAATGCAAAAAATTACATTTTATCTGTGTAGGACCCAAGTATAAGGACATAAGGAGAAGACGGAAAAGCTTCACCGCTCTTGCTCTCGTAAATTAGGTCTATATCACTGATTTTTTCATATACCTTGTTAAATATCAGAAGTGGTTGAAGGAATTAAGTAAACAGTTAAGCTGCATGTCACAGGTCACTTAGGATTTTTAATTAGGCTATAATTAGATAGTAAAAACTACTGTGGGGAAGATAAACTTTTAAAGGTAGCATTTCATCGTCTCATTGGACACTGCAGCATGGTGAGAGGGCGAGTGTGAAAGAAGACTGTTTTCATGCAAAAATTGATTCATTCGTCGAATGGCGGGGTTCATTTCTGATGCTAGGCAGTCGCATGGCTCATGGATCCTAGTGTAAAGTGGGCTATTTTTATAGATCCATGAGGCCCTATTCGTCCTATATGGCAAAATCATCTATATCTATGTCTCGATCTGGTCTCTTATCTATCACATCGCCTATTTTTCCCTCTTCTAATGTCTTCACATTCCTGCCCTTTTAAGATCTTACGCCATATCAATTATGCTAATTGTTCATCTCAAACAAAAACGTTAACCTTATCTTTTTCGTTTGCATTGAAGAGCCACACCTACCTTCAGGAAGGAGTTAGAAGCTTTATTCATGTCTTGACTCGAAAACACGACAAGCTTTTTTCTTAGCACATCCAGTTACCTCCTTTACTTTACCTCTATGGTCTTGTTTTATCTTTTCTATGACTGGGACTAAATATCTTTTCTCGTCTTACCATTATCTGGTGTGTGTGTGTAGTTCTATTTATTCTGGTCAAAAAGAAAAAGAAAAAGAAAAGCTTTCAGACTGCATGTAGCCACTAATTACGGGGATTTTTTTTTTTTTTTTTTTGTTTTTTTTTTTTTTTTTTTTTTAAGTGATCTAAAACTAAAGAAAATTTTCTACCAATGAGCAGGCCCAAAACCATAACTCTACAAGTAGCCATTTATCGAGATTTATGTGACTGATTTTCTCAAATCTAAAACAAAAATTCTACCAATATAAGGAACATGTCAAGACCCACTATCCCTAAATCCAAGTCTCCGGCGCTTGGCTATGTGCCAAAAATTTTATAATCTAATCTAATCTAAATCCAAGTTATTCATTGCGATTTTGGATGAATTTCAACTCATTGTATTATAAAAGACCTGTAAGTTGGGTACAATCAAACTTTATTTTAACCAAAAAACACTGGTTTTATACATCAAATGTAACATTTAAAAAATTTTCATTTCATACTACAGAGTTGACTGGTAGGTATTCACCGGGCAAAGCGGGAATGCGCAGTGCGGAAGCTGATTGCTGCAAGAAGTTGAGGAGTAACCAACGTTCTCCGATTAGACCCAAAGTTCGAACTTCTTTGGCAGCGTGTCTGTATTTCTACATATAACGTGAGTTGCTTATACATAAAATTACCGTGAAAATACGTAAGGTTGAAATCTATTTATGCAAACCATTGAAATTCTATTTGAATGTAACTTAGCAGGTAACATAGAGATCCAGGTAGTGGTCCACTAGGCTGTGATGGAAGGTAAACAGGAACTAGGCCTAGCCTTCCTTTATTTCCAGGGTTATGATGTGATGCCATTGCTATAGTAATTCGATATTTTTAATTTTAAGACGATATCACTGCGAGTATCTTTTCTGTACCTTGCAGAAAAAGATACTTGCCAAAATTCGCAGGATACCTAGGTAGCTACACCCCTAGTTCCTTGTTAAGTAGGCCTAGTCTCAACTTCGTAACAGAAGTATGCGTAAAGATAGTACTAGCTATATTTACGGAAAGATAGTACCTAGTATATCAGTTTTCCCTGGTGCATCGACATAGAAAGAGAATTGTTCACAAATTAAAAAAATTATTGTTTTTTTGTCAACTGCTGATTAGCAACTAGGTAGGTACTAGCCCGTGTGGTAATGTAGGCTGTTGATTAGGTCTACATACGAGTTTGACAAATCACAGATCCATGTCGTCCACCCGTATAATTTAACTGTTGATTTAAAATACCTCCATTCATGATGTACAGATTGGTTGATTTAAATTGATTATACCTAGCAGTTGGTAAAACTGGTGTGACAACATAGGCTATGGTAGCCTGTAGGCCTAGGTTATTGGCCATACTCTGTTTTTTTCCATCTGTCCATCTGCCTGTGGTGTTTTCGCATGGTAACACTGCGTCCCGGGCTTTAAATACCTAGTTACGCTATGTCTAAGTTCTACACGAAACAAACCTTCGGTTTTAACATTAGGATTTAGGTACTACCCCTAGCGCCAAGCCTGGAAACCGGATAGAATTAAACAAAATTACACTTGTGAAGTCCCAGGGGTACTAATGGCATCTATAATACCAGGTCACCGGGGGGCATTGTATACCCAGAATGCCCACGGCTACCTGTGACCCACCAGTTATTTTCCTACCGCCTTTAAGATAAGACGTGTTACTGTCTATCTGTTTATTTAAAGCCGGTTTTTCAGTTTGCCCGTTCTTTATCCATTTCATTTTTTATTTTTCATTCCTTTTCTTTCTCCAAGTGTGATCAGTGTGTGGTAAGAGTGTATACGTGGTATGATGGAGAATTTTGCCTCAACATCGGGATCGTCTACCGTTTCGAAGAGGAGACAAAGGAAATGCCCAGGAGTCAGTGGCTTTCCATGTTCTAGGTTCCTAACTTCGGTGTCGACGGATCCTCATCCAACGTGTAGTAGGTGCAGGGAAAGAAAAAAAGTATGTTTTAACGGTTACTAATCCGTGTTCTGTTTGTCGCGGTTGGTCGGTGGAAACAGTGAAGAAGTTCTATGGGAAAGCCAATACAAAAGGAAGGTGGTGACGCCATCTTTGGATGACCAAACCTTACCGGCTTCTTTTGTATCGGCAATAAACCAGGCTGCTCCATATGTTTCTCCACCTGCTTTTGATTTGTCTCATACCCCTTCGGTTTCTCCTAGCGGTTCTGTATCGGAAACGTCAGGGTATTTTAGGTAAATAGGTAAAAGGATATCTGGGTATACATTTGCAACTGAAAAGTTTTAATAATTTACTGTATGCGAATTACACCGTTAATATTCGAAATAAGATATTATTTAATGCCCAGGACGCAGTGTTACCATGCTCAGATACCACAGGCGGATGGACAGATGGAAAAAAACAGAGTATAGCTTTGATCCACAGTAGCAGTTGCTTCAGAATAGGGAAGCACGGAAGCACAACTGTCATAAACTTGACATTTGTTCATACGCGAACAAACCTTCGGTCTTAACAATCTGTCATTTCGCAGTTGCGTAAGTCTGACCATTATATTAGTTACTGGTCTGCCTTCTTTTACCCCAGGCTAACTAATTGACCATAGGTAGTTTTATTAGAACTCGACCTTCAAGCTCTAGACCAGATCCTATTAAACTAACTCATACTCAGTTTTTTTCCATCTTCCCACCCGCCTATGGTGTTTGTGCGTGGTAACACTACATCCTGGGCTTTAAATAGTTACACTGTGTAAGTTTTAGGTAAATAGTAAAAGGATATCTGGGTGTACATTTGCTCCTGAAAAGTGTTTTAATAATTTACTGTATGCGAATTACACCGTTAATATTCGAAATAGGATATTGTTATTATTGTTAAATGTAAGCTGCTATTTTGGGGTGGCGAATGGAACAGCCAGACGCAGTGGGGGGGGAAAAGTGCTAAAACGCACTTTATGAAAATAAGTTTTATATACTACTTTGTTATCAAGTTATTCACTGATATACGTACGTGTAATGAATTAACACATAGCTTAGTAGCAGAGTAGGTGTGGTCCAATAAAGTTGACATCTTGCCGTAGTGAACAGCGAAAGAAGCAATTTTCCTGCTACTGTGTCTGGCTGTTCCATTCGCCACCCCGAAAAGGCAGCTTACATTCAACAATAACAACTATATCCTATTTTGAATATTAAGGGTGTAGTTCACATATAGTAAATTATTAAAACTTTTCAGGTGCAAATGTACACCTAGATATCCTTTTATTAACCTAAAACATACACATAGCGTAGCTATTTAAAGCCTAGGATGTAGTGTTACCATGCCCAAACACCACAGGCGGGTGGACAGATGGAAAAAACCGAGTATAGTACTGCTTAAGAGATAGTAAACTCCAAAACCACCAGTTTTCCCTGCTAAACAAAGCACTGCATTTGTGATATAGCCTAGACTAGCTGAAACTATTCAAGAGACCAGTGTATTTAATTTGACAAGTGAAATATTCTTTTTGAAAATTACCGACTAAGGAACTACAATAATTTTATCTTTGCAGTATATTTTAGTTTGTATTACTGCTGGTGGTTTTCATTAGCAAAAGAATTTGTGGCTTAACCATTTGCTTCTTGATCTATCTAACTGTTTGCTGTATTACCTAATTTGTAGTGATATTCATCAGAATGCATTTTATTTGAATAATTAGCCCTTGTTATCTGTAGCCGACTTCCTGGTATAGTTTGGTTTTTCCGCAATATATTTTATATTTCAGAATGGACTCTCCTGATATTGAGGGTGCCACTTCAAAAACACCTGAGGGTAAAAATACAGAGGACTCGGTAGAATTTGAGAAGAAACAAGTTAACCTCAGCTTTGGACTTGATTTATCTGTAAGTAATAAGTAAAATTACTTGTATCTTTGACCCAATAATTGCTATACATTACTTCAGATTTGTCAGATATTTAGGTGTAATTGATATTACTAAGATGCAAATTACTTTCATGTGGATATGCTTCAACTGAAGGTTATTGGAGCATGGTAAAAAGGTAGTAACACCGCTTTAATGGGCTTCTGTACTTATCAACTACATTATTACTGTAAATATTTTTGACGAGTGACATCACTTTATATATGTACAGGCAGTCCCTGGGTTACGACGGGGGTTTCCGTTCTTAAGACGCGTCGTAACTCGAAAATCGTTGTAAGCCGGAACGACGTTGGAAAAATGTCTTAAACTAATTTGATTACACTACATGTTGTGTTTCCTGTAGTTTTATGTACAAAAACTGAGTTATTTTCATAAAAAAAAAAATGCTGGTTCTTGAAGGTAAAAACTATTGTAATCCTCTGGTGACACTACATTCTAGAAGTTTTATGTACAACCTGGAGTGATTTTGCCAAATCTTGAGGGCTACAAGAACAGTTGATTACTATTTACATATCATATAGACTAATTAAAGTAAACGTATCTTTAAATAGGCTTATATATTAGTATCAACAAAACATTTACTGGCATGAGTCAGAGGCCATTTAATGAAACGAACACTTCTCTGTCCTATCTGTTCAGAAAATAAACGTTACGTCAATCCCCAAGACCATTGTTGCAAGACTCTCTCTCTCTCTCTCTCTCTCTCTCTCTCTCTCTCTCTCTCTCTCTCTCTATCTCTCCCATCCTCTCTCCTCTCTCTCTCTCTGGTTGGAAATTCACTGGATAATGTCTCCTCTTTGGATACAAGATTTCGATTTTGCCAAATCTTGAGGGCTACAAGAACAGTTGATTACTATTTACGTATCATATAGACTAATTAAAGTAAACATATCTTTAAATAGGCTTATATTATTAGTATCAACAAAACATTTACTGGCATGAGTCAGAGGCCGTTTAATGAAACAAACACTTCTCTGTCCTATCTGTTCAGAAAATAAATGTTACATCAATTCCCCAAGACCATTGTTGCCAAGACGCCTCTCTCTCTCTCTCTCTCTCTCTCTCTCTCTCTCTCTCTCTCTCTCTCTGATCAAATTACTGGATAATGTCTCTCTTTGGATACTTGGAATTTGCGTTGTAATCTAACAGAAAACTTAGTTTTGTTATTATTACTGGAAGCAAGCAATGATTTTTTTCATTATTTTGCGCTTTTGGACTGTTATAAGCTTTGCGCATCGCAAGCTAGTATTCATTCACTCGGAAACTAGTTCCGCATATGAGGCGTTACTAAAAAAATTAGAAAAATACGACATAAAAAAGTGTCGAAAATCATCATAACCTCAAAATTTTTGTTGTAATCTAACCAGAAACTTTTTTTTTATTATTAATACTGTGCTAAACTATAAAGGATTTTTATCAGAGTATGCGTTTTTTAAAAGCGTCGTTAACTCGGAGCGTCGGAAGACGCCTCTCTCTCTCTCTCTCTCTCTCTCTCTCTCTCTCTCTCTCTCTCTCTCTGATCAAATTACTGGATAATGTCTCTCTTTGGATACTTGGGATTTGCATTGTAATCTAACCAGAAACTTAGTTTTGTTATTATTACTGGAAGCAAGCAATGATTTTTTCATTATTTGCACTTTTGGACTGTTATAAACTTTGCGCATCGCAAGCTAGTATTCATTCGCTCGGAAACTAGTTCCGCATATAGGAGTCACTAAAAAAAATTAGAAAAATACGACATAAAAAGTGTCGAAAATCATCATAACCTGAAAATGTTTGTTGTAATCTAACCAGAAACTTATTTTTATTAATATACTGTGCTAAACTATAAAGGATTTTTATCATAGTATGCGTTTTTTAAAAGCGTCGTTAACTTGGAGCGTCAGAAGCGTCAGTGTCGTAACGTTGGAACAAACGTCGTAACCCAGGGCGGATTTTTCAATGAATATTTAAGAGAAACCGTCGTAACCTTGGAACGTCGTAAGCCAGAGCCGTCGTAACCCGGGGACTGCCTGTACTTTATAAAGTAAATCTCCATAATTGAATTCTAAGTATAGAATACAAGTTAGTTTAGATTATGAATTATTGGAATAACTATTAAACTGTAAGAGTATGGTAAAATATGTTCAAGTGCTGGCAGCAGGTAAATGAGGGGATGGGAGACACAGTCATTCACTTGATTCTTGAATTGCTTTGTGTTTGGGCACACTACTGTCAGCAAGTGTGCAGTTCACCAATAGTGAACATGGCTGCTGTACTGAAGCAAATTGCACCTCATGACTTAATCTTCAGGACCTTGCACAGTGTGATGGCTGTACCTGCCTCTTCAATTGATACCACTGTTCCTGCATTGACTACTCTGAGGTATCCTGTTAAGACAAAGTGGCTACTGAAGGTGCTTTGGCCTTTTCTTGGGTTATCAGGGTCTGGGGAATCTGTCCCTCGTGACCTCCCTGAATCTCTTCATCTTGCTTTCCAACCACTTCAACTCCCTTTCCTCACTGTCTTAAGTGCTGAATCGCCAAAAGTGCCCAAGTACATGTCTTGATAGCCTAAATTTCATGATCGTAAAATAACAAGTTCTTGGTTAAGCGCTTCTCATGCTTCTGTAGGCTATTGGCTGCTCTGGTTCTTCAAGACCTTATTTGTTAAATCCCAGAAGTTCATAATCTGGTTTCCCTGACCATCATGGGCATGACTGTACTCCAGTGTTTATTTAATAGTACTATCTTGTTACATGGGACAGCTGGTGCATGCTCTTGATTTCCTAGATTAGCTAATGGGACCAGCCTGGGTGGATTTGGTTTGCTGCTGCTGAGGGTCCTTTGAGAGTAAGAGAGACATTGCATTGCTGTGCACCTTGGTTGCATAATGTGTGAAATGTCCTCAAGGGAAATGATAGGCAATCCACTTGTATAAAGTTATATGAAGTTGTAATTGATTAAATAAATTCTCTCTCTTTTTGCAAAAACAAACCCTTCAGGACAACCCCATGGGAGTTAAAGATATTTTATATTCTGTAAAAGATGTTTTATATTCTGAGTTAAAGATATTTTATATTCTGTAAAAGATGTTTTATATTCTGTAACTATTTAAGGGCTTAAAGAGCCCCAGTCAAATTTAATTTTATCTACAAGGTTTATAGTTTGATTTTTAAGAACTTGGAAATATAGAAGATTGGATATTAGTATTCTAGTTAACGTTGAATCATTGTAATGTAAATTTGCGACATGAATGTAATCGTGATTTCCAAGACATGAGTTCTGTATATATTTGTTTTCATTGAGAAATAAGTGTTACATGTGATCTAAAATTTAGGATAGTTTTATTGGATTTAATTTGCCAGATCTTCATTGAAATATTTAAATCATGAAATCAGTTTTGAATTTTCAGGATGATGCCATACTGAGGGAAGGCCCTTCAAGTAGTAATCTCTCTCTTTCACTAATATTTGAAAGAAGGGCACTATCTAAGAGTAAGTAATTGACAGTTTGTTTATAGCTTAGTAACAAGGGGTACTTCTTTATATTTTTTTTTACATTAATATAAGGGATTGCTTTTGCTCCTATGTAAGAAAGTATGTATGTATAGTTATTGGCTCATTTCTCATACTTGACCAGATGTAGTTATGCTCTATTTCCAAATAATCAGATAACGACAAAAGTTAGATAATTTTAATTGTTCTACAATTAAATGTTTTGTCAATTGGTGCCTTGTAAGTATAGGGCTTTAGTCTTATATTGTGAGTAAGATTGTGCAAGAGGGTGAAAGAGACCATTTACAGGTCAGAGAATTACAGATCAGATCCACATAACAAACACATATAACAGCAAGGCAAGTAAGAAAACTACTTGAGAGATAATTATCAAGGTCAAAATATTAATGATAAATAGTGTATGAAATTGTTGTAAGAATAGAAATCTTTCTTAAAACAATTTTTCATAGTAATCACTATCTCCACTTTGCCTCATTGTTTTAGCTCAATATTTTTAGTTTCCCTAATTTTTTTTGTTCATTTACGAAACAAACCTTTGGTCTTAACATTAGGATAAATACTTAGCGCCAGCTGGAAACTGGTAATTTTGTTCATGAAACTTACCTGTCAGATATATATATAGCTGTATTCTCTGAAGTCCGACAGAATTTCTAAAAACTTACGACACACGTAGTGGGAGTAGGGTGGTTAGTACCCATTCCCGCCGCTGGGAGGCGGGTATCAGGAACCATTCCCATTTTCTATCAGATTTCTTCTGTCGCCGGTGTTGTAAACATCTGTTTACAGCACCTCCGCCTCAGGATTTTGGAAAACTTTCTTTGCTTGAGTATCCTCTTGACTTTTTTGGTTATTTGTTATTGGATCGATAGCTTGGCATACGTGACTTTGGATTGTTTTTTATTTTGGCTTGGTTTTTTCCTTAAATATGTCAGGTTCTAGTTCGGCTAGTGCCAGAGTGTGTATGAAAGACGAATGCAAGGTGAGGTTACCAAAAGCTTTGGTGGATCCTCACACAGTGTGTAAAGGTTGTAGGGGGCAAGTGTGTAGGTATGATTTTCGCTGCACGGAGTGTGAAAGTTTGAATGATGCTCAATGGAAGACTTATGAATCCTATGTAAATAAATTAGAGCGTGATAGGATCAGGAGGTCTTCCTCCAGGAGTAAATCGGGTAGTAGAACAGGGTAATAATGTAACCCCTTCTAACCCTTCTTTAGATTTTGTGACTCCTAACCCGTAGTGTTGCCTTCGGGCCCTCAAGTGGTGTCTGCGGAGGGTAATGCCCTGCCCTTTCGCTTATTTTAGATTCTTTGAAAACTCTGGAATCTAAGGTTCTAGCCCTTGAAAACAGGGAAAGTGCTAAGTGTAGTGATAGTGCCCCCAGTGAAGTGGAGGGGGCGTCAGATCGGCCCTATAGCGCCTCTTAGGCTGGGACCTTGCCGGACTCCCAGGACTCAGGGAGAGGGCATGTCGAAGGCCGAAGGAGGGTTACGGGGATCCACCACCGATCTGACGTCCCTTCAGCAGTACCTGTTGACGCTTCCCAGGCTGCTAAGGAGCGTGCTCGAGCACGTGTCCTAAAGGATTGTTTCTCGTCTTCCGACGCGTCCTCCCCGCGCAAGGGGTGGGAATCTCGTTCGGATTCGCGACCGTTGAAGAGGACGTTTCAAGATCAGGACGCTTCACGTCATGCTTTGTCGGATTGGCATTCTTCTCCGGAAAGCGTGTCCTTTCCGCCCCAGAAGAAGGCTAAGTCGTCTTCCGATGAGGACGTCTTTGAGCGCCCCAGTCGCTCTAGAGCTAAGGCTGTTCCTGGGAGAAGGAAGAAGGCGTCCCCTCGCCCCTCACCTTCTCGCAGGCATGGCTCTTCTCCTCGTATAGATCCTTCGCAGACGGAGGTAATCCTTGCTATGCAGCGACAACTGGATGCTTTACTTAAGCAGAAGGAAACGGTTTCTGGCCGTAAGAAGGATGATAGACTTCCGATCAAGAGATCAAGACAGTCTTCTCCGCCTGCTCGTCTTTCGTCCCCGTTTCATGGTATTTCGTCGTCTAGACTTCGTTCTCCCCAGCGTTTGTCTAGAGGTGGAAGTAAACGTCAGGAGAGAGAGAGGTTTCTTCAGTCTGCCCTCTCTTCTCGACGTGAGGACGCTCGGCGTTCCGACATCGACGTTTCTGATGAAGATGCTTTAGTTTCTGACGGACGGAATTTGGAACGCACCGCTCCGCTTCGTCATGCTTGTGTTGACGTTCATCGGGACGCTCGTCAAGTGTCTATTCCTGTATCTTCGCGGGACGATCGTAGAGACGCTTCGAGGGACGCTAGGAGGGACGCTCCGCTCATAGCTTCTTGGACGCTTCGTTGACGCTCACTTGGACGCTGATTTGGACGCTTCGTTGGACGCTCGGAGGGACGCTAGGTTTGACGCTCCGATGGACGCTAATAGACATCGTCGTAAGAGCGTCTTGGACGCGAGTACGGAAGTTCGCTCTCGATCGGACGTTATTCCCGAGTCTTTAGATGACGCTACACGTCTTCCTTCTACTTCGCGTTCTACTCAAGTTGTGATTGCTGTTCCTGTATCGGCTAACGATTCTGTTAAGGATACGTTACCCTCATCTTCTCGTCATCGGTCTGATAGGAGACTTGGAGTGAAGGTCTTCATTCCTCTTGTTTCTTCGGAGTTTAACTCGGGTAAGGAAGAAGGGGAATTGAGCTGTTCTTCGGAAGAGGTTGATGAAGAACAACCTCGACGTCGTCTTCTTCAGACTATCAAGTTTTGGCTCGGCTGCTCCGTGATTCTTTTGGAAATACCTTCCTTCCTGCTGCTCCTCCTCCTCCTCCATCGCAGTTTTCGTCGTCGAAAGCTAAGAAAGACACCAGGGTTTGTTAAGATGAAAACGTCTTTGTCTACCAAGAGGGCTTTCCGGAAAGTTAACACTTGGATGGAGACTAGGAAAGCTAAAGGAAAGCACCACTTTCGCCCTGCCTCCGTCTAGGCTTAGCGGTAAGGCAGGGATGTGGTATGAAACCGGTGAGGAGTTAGGTTTGAAGGTTCCGACGTCAGCACAGGGAGATTTCGCCAGCGTTGTAGATGCTTCAAGAAGAGCTCTGTTAGCCTCAGCGAAGGTGTCGTGGACTACGTCAGAGATGGATCTATGTTGAAGGGTCTGTTTAGATCCTTAGAAGTATTTAACTTCTTAGACTGGTGTCTCGGAGTACTAGACAACCAGCGCGTTAAGCCAGATTCGATCAGCTTGGGGGAGCTGTCCAGTGTTTTGTCATGCATGGACAAGGCCGTCAGGGATGGCTCAGAGGAATTAGCATCTCATTTTTCAGCAGGCGTGTTGAGAAGAGATCGCTGTATTGTAATTTTGCGGCTAAGTCTGTCTCTCCCCCGCACAGAAGACAGAACTTTTGTATGCGCCGTTCTCGAGTCATCTCTTCCCCCAGGCTTTGGTGAAGGATCTGGCAGTAAGTCTGCAGGAGAAAGCTACTCAAGACCTTTTGACGCAGTCGTCGAGACTCCTGCTGTACCTTCCACGTCTTCAGGAGTTCAGTCGTTTAAGAAGCAGAAGCCCTTTCGTGGAGGATCTTCAGCTAGATCTGTATCCCGAGGAAGAGGTCTTCCTAGAGGTAGAGCCCCGGCTAAGTCCAGGGGCAAGAAGTGAGAATGCGTGCTTCAGTCACCGGTAGGAGCCAGGCTTCAGTTGTTTGGAGGAGCCTGGAGAGAAAGAGAGGCAGACACCTGGTCTCTCAACATCATAGAGAAGGGGTACAAGATTCCGTTCGTAAAGCCTCCCCCTCTGACTTCCACTCCCAGGGACTTGTCCCCGTCGTATCCTCAAGAAAAGCAAAGGATTCTTTTCGATCTGCTCGAGCAGAATGCTCGAGAAACGAGCAGTGGAACAGGTCTTAGACCTGGCTACGCCAGGATTTTACACAGATTGTTTCTTGTTCCGAAACACTCGGGAGGGTGGCGGCCAGTCTTGGACATAAGTCGTCTGAACCTCTATATAGAAAAGCAAAAGTTCAAGATGGAGACACCTCAGTCAGTTCTAGGGGCCTTAAGACCGGGGATTGGATGGTATCACTCGATCTTCAGGATGCATACTTTCACGTCCCGATACACCCCCAGTCTATGAAGTACCTTCGGTTCGTCCTGAAAGGAAAGGTGTTTCAGTTCAGGGCTCTTTGTTTCGGTCTGAGTACGGCCCCATTCGTGTTCACCATCTTAATGAAGAATGTGGCGAGGTGGCTCCTATCTTTCCAACATCAGGATCATCGCTCTACCTGGACGACTGGCTCATACGAGCTTCTTCGCAGAACCCGGTGCCTGAAGGACCTGAAAACGACTCTGTCTTTAGCTGCGTCCCTGGGACTTCTGGTGAACTTCGAAAAGTCACATCTGACCCCAACACAGTCCATCGTGTATCTGGGGATTCAGATGGATTCAGTGGCTTTTGGGGCGGGCTTTTCCGTCCAGGAACGTCAGCAACAAGGCATAGAGAAAGTGTCAGCCTTTCTAGGGAAAGATTCATGCTCGGTGAGGGAATGGATGAGTCTGCTGGGGACCATTTCCTCGCTGGAGAAGTTTGTTTCCCTGGGGAGGCTACATCTCCGACCTCTTCAGTTCTTCCTGTCGGACAATTGACAGAGAAGGACAACTTCGATATGATCCTAACCATCTCAGAAGAGGTGAAGAGCCATCTAAGATGGTGGCTCGATCCGTTAAAGCTCTCAGAGGGTATATCCCTCAAGCTTCGGAACCCCGACCTAGTGTTGTTCTCCGACGCGTCATCCACGGGGTGGGGAGCAACACTAGGGGGGAGGGGGGGAGGAAGTGTCAGGCACCTGGAGAGGGGAACAGGTAGCCTGGCACATCAACTTCAAAGAGCTGGCAGCGGTTCAATTAGCGCTCCAGTTCTTTCAGGACAAAGTCTCCCGTCGAGTGGTTCAAGTCAACTCGGACAATACCACAGCCCTGGCATACTTGAAGAAAGCAAGGAAGGAACTCACTCTCGCTCCCTGTTCGCTCTAGCGAAGGAAATTCTGATTTGGGCGAAGGCAAGAGAGATCACGATCTTGACAAGGTTCATTGCCGGAGTCGAGAACGTCCGGGCGGATCTCCTCAGTCGACAAGGTCAGTTGCTGCCGACAGAGTGGACCCTCAATCAGACGTATGCCAGGAGCTGTGGAGTCTTTGGGGACGCCCCTTGGTGGACGTTTTTGCAACCGCAAGGACGACGAGACTTCCTCTTTACTGCTCCCCAGTTCTCGATCCGGGGCGGGGGCAATAGCAGTAGACGCCCTGTTATGGGATTGGACGGGCCTAGACCTCTACGCATTTCCCCCCTTCAAGATTCTGGGGGAAGTGATGAGAAAGTTCACAGCTTCGGAGGGGACGAGGTTGACGTTAATCGCCCCCTTTTGGCCTGCAGCGATCTGGTTCACAGAGGTGATGTCCTACCTGGTGGATTTTCCGAGATCTCTCCCGTTAAGGAGAGATCTACTCAAACAGCCCCACTTCGAGAGGTACCACAAAAACCTCTCCGCTCTGAGTCTGACTGCGTTCAGACGATCCAGAAGTTGGCCAGAGCGAGAGGTTTTTCGAAACCTGTGGCTAAAGCTATCGCCACCGCGAGAAGACCTTCGTCAATCGCGGTTTACCAGTCGAAGTGGGCAGCTTTTAGGAGCTGGTGTAGGAAGAAAGGAGTTTCCTCTACCACGACCTCTGTGAGCCAGATCGCCGACTTCCTTCTTTATCTCAGACGAGATTTAAAGCTCGCAGTGTCTACCATTAAGGCTACAGAAGTCTTCGTCTGTAGTTTTTCGACATAGAGGTCTTGACCTTGCTAATAATAAAGACCTTCATGATCTACTGAAATCTTTTGAGACCACCAAGGTACCGATGGCTAAGTTGCCTTCGTGGAATCTGGACGTGGGTTCTCAAGTTTTTAACGTCAAGCCGCTTCGAACCTATTTACTCTGCCTCTTTGCGAGATTTGACGAAGAAGACTGTATTCCTAACTGCTCTGGCGACGGCGAAGAGGGTTAGCGAGATACAGGCGATAGTAAACACGTCGGCTTCAAAGGGCATAATGCAGTCTGCTCTTTGAGTAAGTCATTCCTGGCTAAGAATGAGAACCCTTCCAACCCTTGGCCTAGGACGTTCGAAATATAAGGTATGGCAGAAATCATTGGTCAAGAGCCAGAAAGAGTCCTGTGTCCTGTTAGGGCTCTTAAAGAATATCTTTCGTAGGGAACAAAGGAGTGTAGAGGTTCTGAGGAGAATTTATGGTGTTCGGTTAAGAGGCCTAATATGCCCATGTCTAAGAATGTACTGGCATTCTTTTGAGGAACACCATTAAGGAGGCGCACTTGCTTATTGTCAAGATAGTGACTTTAAGCTTTTAAAAATTAACGCTCATGAAGTAAGGGCTATTTCGACTTCTATAGCCTTTCAGAAAAATATGGCTCTCAAAGATATTTTAAGTGCCACTTTGGAGAAGTAACTCGGTGTTCGCCTCGCACTATTTACGGGAGGTCAGAATGACATATGAGAACTGTTACTCTCTTGGACCATACGTCGCCGCAGACACTATCTTGGGGCAGGAGGTAGCACTCATCCTTTCCCATAGAAAAGGTAGGTGAGTTTTAATGTTCGCAATGTTTATGGTTGTAGGGTCGGCCGCCGATGCGGTCTTCCCTTCTTTTTAGCCTTTGGTATATGGGAGTATTTGATTAGGCTAACTTAGGTGGTGGTTTTGCCTCGTTGTCCTCTTGAGTATGGTCATGGTCTAGTCACATTGTGGTCTCGTCCCCGTTGGCAGATCATCTAGAGCGCACCAACTAAACAGGTCTCTACCTTGTTGGTAACTCTAGTGAAGCAGATGCAGGCTTGGGTGACAGTAATCACGAAGTCAGCTATGCTAACAGGTAAGGAACCAAGATGTCAATCATCTACATATATATGTTTCCTAAATCCTTTTCTGTCTCTCCCACCGCCAAAGGTGGGATTCAGCTATATATATATCTGACAGGTAAGTTTCATGAACAAATGATATTGTTAAGATACAATAAAGTTTGTTCATACTACCTGGCAGATATATATATTTTAAGTACCCACCCACCTCCCCTCAGGAGACAGTGGAGATAGAAATCTGATAGAAAATGGGAATGGTTCCTGATACCCGCCTCCCAGCGGCGGGAATGGGTACTAACCACCCTACTCCCACTACGTGTGTCGTAAGTTTTTAGAAATTCTGTCGGACTTCAGAGAATACAGCTATATATATCTGCCAGGTAAAGTATGAACAAACTTTATTGTATCTTAACAATATCATATTTTAAAAATTGTGTACACAAGGGAAGGCAAGAACCTGCGATGTGTAGAGATTAATTCATATTGAGCAATTCAAGAAGGCGTCTGTCTGTTCATTGAAATTTGAGAGTTGGTTCATTGTTACAATAAACCACTTTCAATTTCCGGTACATAAAAGATGTTGCCCAGAGGTCCTTGGACACATTTTCCTTGGGTTCTTTGGTGGCTGCTCAACAAATTGTGTAACTCATCCATCACCCCTGGCGGGTCAGTTGGTATCTTGTCTAAGATTATGGTATGAATGTGAAATGGATGATTATGTCTGGTCTCTTTCCTTTTCAAATTTCTTTCTCCTTCTTTACTTCGGGCAGTAAGAAGAGAGTACCATCACAAGCTGGAAACGGACAGGTGAGTGAAGTAGCCATACTGTTAGTAATTATCAGTGTAAGGTACCTATCAGTAGCAAGACATTCCTCTCTTTAGCAAGAGGGAGAGGAATGATAACAAACCTACATAAGTGGATACATTTGTTTGTTAGTAGCACTAATATTCTTATCATCCTCAGGCAATGAACTATGACATTCATATATATCTTAGATTTTGAAATACTGGTCAGTTGTTTCGTAGAATGGTGCTATTCAGAAAACTGATCAGAGGTGGCAATTGATTGATTGATTTATTAATTCTTACTGGCGTTGCAACGACGAGGTTATTGACGCTGTCAGAGGTGGCAAACTTCCAATTGGTTAATAGTACTTACCTCTCACCAAAAGTAAGTCTATCCTAATGGTAAGACTGACGGTTTGTATGGTATATGAACAAATGACAAATTTCTGGGCTCAACTTGTGTCGCTCCGTGAAATAGGTTCCTTTGATACTATTTCTAGGTATAAATATTGCTATTCATACCAGAGAAAAAGAGAAATGTTTGTGCCAAGGTAAATGGCTCGCTCACCTTTTAATAAAAGGTGTCGGTATATATAAAGAGCGAGTGAAAACCACTACCAGAGGTACCCTGCCATTTAGCTTCTTCCTCCGCCAAAACCCCATCTACAGAGGTGCCGAACTATAGCCCCGCTACCCTCTACTACTACAGTGAGCGCCTCTGACGTCTTTCCTTTTGATAGCGTCACCGCCATTACACGCGTCTTGTTTTGTGCTGTGTTTTTGCGCTGACTTATTGGATTATTCTACTTTACGATGGATCAAGCTACTGCATCCAAGTTAACTATCGCTGTTATGGTTTTATGATCTCAATTATGCAGATCTCACCCATTTTATTGTGTTTAGGAGGAGATTAGGTAGCGTGAGCTTCATGGTTCCCGCGCCGACTTCTCTCTCCCGGACCGCATGGCGGCTACCGCACTCTTTTGGTTTCCCATACCATCAGAGTTACCTTAGCAGTACTATTTATTATTCCATACTTGTTCTATTGTGTTTTTCATGCAGTCAGCTTGAATTTATTCAGTCTAGTCTTTCACAGGTTCCCCCTACTCCGATCGCATGTTTTGGATCGTAGCCTAGCCTAGTCAGATCCGATTCGTTAGAGGAGTCTCTCCCTTATGTTAGGACCTAGTCCCTTCGTTTTATGTCTTGGCTCCTAGTCTCCTGCCCCCATATTTGGTACAGCATACCGACTAGCCGCCTTAGGGTTAGGCTAACACACCTGAGTCGTCAGACTTGCGATTAGCCTACCCCTCCTGACATCCCTATCTTACACTGTTATTAGTAATTTCTCCCCCGTTGTAGTCTAGCTTATATTTATTTTATTTTATTTATATGTATGTTTCTAAGGTTATTTATTGTTGTGTGCTATATGCGACTTTCATGGCCGTTGGCCCCTTGTGATTAATTGGCCCTCCACACCGCGTGTCTGTTCACCTGGCTGGGAAGGTTCCCAGTTGATCACGTACGAGCCACCCCGTTGCTGACTTCCTCCCCCCTCCTCCCCTCCTCCCTCTCCCCCTTCGCACCATGCCCACCCACCACGGTGGAGTGATGACTCGCTCGCTACACAGCTAGCTATCCGAGTCCGCACGAGAGGGGGAGTTCTCTCGGAGGTTGGTTGGGGTGGATACACTCAGCGCTTGGGCCTGCCCAGCCCTACTCAGTCGCTTTGCTTGGGCTTGGGGACCCTCCCCCTCCTCCCTTCACCGTACTACGGTGAGCCACCAGGCAAGGGAGGCGGGACCACCTCCCCCGCCCCCCGCTTCCCCCCACCACCCTAAGTACTCACCATCTTCTCCGCTCCGGCGGTTTCAGCTCCGGCCAACACCGGACCTGGCTTGAGAATGTTTAGTCATAGGCCTCGCCTTAGGGTGTCATCCACCGTACATGTGTACAGTTGGTCTTCCCTTAATATATATAGTATTTACAACAACCGAGCTTGTACATGTCTGGAATGTCACTCTATTGGTTTTCTGTTTCACTGTCTCGCTTCCGCTCTTGCAGTGGCTTGCGGCATACTCCAGCCCCACGGCAGAGTTGACCTTGTAATCTCTTCCCCTCTTAAGTAACACGGAGCTATGCATTGCAGTGCAGCAGTTACCTTCATTTACAGGGCCATACCGGTATTACTGGTCTGGTTCTCCATATCCACTCTGGCGCTGTAAACCTAGATATATTTTACATATGTGACTGCATGCATACATATATATATATTCCCTGGTTGGTAGGCTCCACTCCGGCAACTACTACAAATTAGACTTAATAGCATTAAGTTCTATAACCTCCCTGGAGGTTGTTATGATACTCGTGTATCCTTTGACTTACAGGTCATCTGTTGCCAGGAACCTGGCTGTAATGCCGTCCTGCAGGATCCCTGTGGACATGAAGTCTGCCGCTCCCATGCCGGGTCCGCCGTACGGGTAGACGACTGCTTGGTGTGGCACCATGAGAACTGCCTCACCTGCTACGCTTACGGATTAGTTTTGGAGCAGAGCCACCCCCCGAAGTAAGTCTCCATTATCAATGGCATTGAGTCCATTCGTTCGCTCATTATATTCACTTACGTGCATATTTTCGAATTGAATTGTTTTGATTCATATACTTCAGTCGTCTTGTCTCTGTGGCTAACTCTAACCCTTCTTACAGGTCTTGGAAGCGAGAGCAAGGGCAGCAACTTTAGCCACCTAGAAGGCCTGGGTCGGGGGTTTTCGGGAGGAATTCTCCCAAAGGCCGCCCGTACATCTTTGGCCCAGGACATGGCGGACCTAGTCTTCCCCGGCGCGAAGAGGGGTTCGGTCGTGGATCCCCAAGTTGCCGCTTCCTCTCATCGCCGATATCCAGGCTATGGTCTCGCTCCCGGCAGAAGGTACCTGTACGGAGGACGTCGCAGAGGACGTTGCGGCTCTCAACCTTGACTTGGAGCCCATGACTGTAGATGTCATGGGCGAAGGTAAGGGTGTACTTGAGGCAGGTCCTGTAGGGGCTCAGGGGCTTTCCTTGAGTCCGTTCTCCTTCTCCTATCCCATCCACATCTACTTCTTTCCGGGGCTTCACGGAGAAGCAGAGGTCATTACGACCAAAAACTACTTCTGTGATCCCCAAGGTCAAGTCCTCTACGGACTTTAAACCAAAGCCGAAGTCGCTGCCAAAGAAGTCAGCTCCTTCCTCTATCCAGAAGTCCCCGGCTCACCATCCCGCGGCGGATAAAGCTAAGGGTGCGTCTTCTTCTGCGCTGATGTCCCCTAAGCATAGGCCTCGGAAGGAGAAGGCCCAGTCTTCCTCCTTCGACCCCAAAGCTTTCTCCTCCAATATCCTGGAGAGGGTGGGAGACGTCGTTGGGAACCTAGTCAACACTAGGTTTCAGGAGATGTTCTCCCAGCTTTCAAGCTCGGTAGAGGCCTCGGGTCAGTCGATCCAATCCCTGACGGAGAGGATGGCTGCCCAGGAAAATGCTATGACGGGCATTAGGGACTCACACGCGGCAGTCCAACTCTTCCAAATCGGTCCAGGTAGCAATACCTGCCGTCATGCCGGATTCGTCAAGACTCCGCACTTCAAGCCCAACAACCCGTGGAGGGGATTGCGGCATAAACGCTCTGTTCGTGAACGGCATGCTCTCCATTGAAGGTATTGGGACTCAGAGGTTGGAAGACTTCGAGTGTTATCCCAAGAACCTTCAACCTCCATTCATGGGCTACATCCGGTTAACTGACGCAGCCATGATGCTTTTAGAGGATAAAGTCCCGAAGGAGACTGTCATCCTCCCTCGGGAACAGGCGCAGCAGGCGTGGCTGAGAAGTCTGGATGAGTGGGAGTGTGAAAACACTCGCCTCACCGCCTTCAAAAGCCCTTTCACCATTTTTACCACGGTGGAAGGCCACGGTGGAAGGCACTCTCCCACTTACCTATAAGGTAGTGGAAGCCACATACCAGGCAGCTCTTAAGGACGAGCCTATGCCTCTGCTCTGGGAAACGGAGCCGACCTCCCTTCTGATCCCGATCAGAAACAAAATTATTTTGAGGGTGCAGCACCCACCTTCACAGTAGGGAAGCTGAAACCCGATTGCGCCACAACGCTGTTTCAGCGAGAGGCTCTAGCCTCCTAGGCTATCTGAATCGCTAATCCAGACAGAGTTCGACGCCCTGACTAGGCTCAGCAGTCACTCCTCCTTGACGATGGCGGAAATGACGGCTCTTGTTTACAAACAAGAGTTTTTTTAGTTTGAAGGGGCAATGGTAAAAGTCGTTACTGCATACAATGCAGTGCGACTTCTATGACTTTGTCGTCGCAAGGAGGAACTGCAGGAAGCATGTTCTGGGGGAGGCCACCATCCGCCATGAACCTAACAGGCTGATCGCTTCCTCCATTTTAGGGGACAACAGACCTCTTCCCTGCTCCAGTAGTGGCAGAGGTGCTGCACGAGGCCTCTAAGGTAAACCAGAGCCTGAAGGTCAGGTGGGGTCTGGTAAACAAACGTAAGCCGGAATCCTCCAGAACCAACCCCAGGTTGAAAAAGAAGCCTAGGAAGTTCCAGTCCTTCCATGCTTCACAACAGGCTCCGGTCCAGGCGGTGCAGGTACACCCCAGGTACCACAGCACTCTGCTTCAAAAGCACACCCTCAACAGCAGTATGTGCTTTGACTCCAAACCCACCCCAACAGCCCCAGCCATCAACCTCCTTTGCTGTCATCGCCAGCCTATAACTCGGCTTTTGAGACCAGGTCTTTCAGCCATTTAATAGGTTTGCCAGAGATAGCCGTGCCAGGGGTGCCTCTTGACATCGAGGATCCGGCAGGGCCACCAGCAGGGGCAGAGGTTTCCAGGGAGCACGGGGAGGCCGCCCCTCCGCAAACCAACAGTGAGAGTCCCAAGGTAGGAGGGAGGCTGTACCTCTTCCGCCAACGGTGGGAGTTCAGCTCTTGGGCTTAAAGTATAGTGACCAAGGTTTGGGATGGAGTTTGGACAGAAGGTCCTCCTCCACCCAACAATTTCTACCAAAATCCAACAGCGGAATTGATAGAGTATACCCAAGATCTTCTTCTCAAAGGAGTAGTATCAAGGGTCAAGAACTTAAAATTTCAAGGACGCTTGTTCAGCATGCCAAAGAAAGACTCAGGAAGCGAAGAATCATCCTGGACTTGTCACACCTAAACTTATTCATTCCTTGCGACAAGTTCAGAGTGCTGACCGTTTCGCAGGTACGGACCTTACTTCCCCATGGGGCCGGTCACAACTTCTATAGATCTTACTGATGCCTATTATCATGTTCCAATAGCCAGCACTTCCGCCCGTTCCTAGGATTCAAGCTAGGAAACGAAGCTTATTCTTTCAAGGTAATGCCTTTCGGGCTCAACATCGCCCCCAGAATATTTACGAAACAGGGGGAAGCAGTGGTTCAAGAGTTGAGGTCTCAAGGAATAATGCTAGTAGCGTATCTAGACGATTGGCTCATATGGGCAAAGTCCCCCAAAGAATGCCAAAAAGCAACAGTCAAAGTAATCAAGTTTCTGGAACATCTGGGATTCCAAATAAACAAAACCAAGTCCAGACTAACACCGGAATCTCGGTTCCAGTGGTTAGGCCTGCAAAGGAACTTGGACTTACATACTCTGTCAATCCCGCCGTTGAAAAGGAAAGAAATAGCCAAGCCTACAAGGCAATTTCTCAAACAATGCCAAACTTCTTGGAGGAACCAAGAAAGAATCTTAGGCTCACTCTAATTTGCCTCGGTCACGGACATTCT
Organism: Macrobrachium nipponense; assembly: GCF_015104395.2. Classification (NCBI taxonomy): domain Eukaryota; kingdom Metazoa; phylum Arthropoda; class Malacostraca; order Decapoda; family Palaemonidae; genus Macrobrachium; species Macrobrachium nipponense. The sequence goes on from NC_061094.1 coordinate 43,263,068, forward strand.
TCTGAAAGCCAGACTGAAGGACATAAACAGGGTCTGGCGTTTCACAAAAGCAAACCGGAGGTCCCGGGACAAGCTAGCTTCTATCCTGGCGATCTTGCGGAAACGTCTCCACCCATGGACGAAAGTGAAGAACCTATCAAGGGCAGTACCCCTTCAATTCCCCCCACCGTCTCTAGTGATCCACACGGACACGTCCCTAAGCGGGTGGGGAGGGTACTCGCAATACAAAAAGGTCTAGGGAACCTGGTCCCTACCATTCCGCCAGCTACATATCAATGTACTGGAAGCCATGGCAGTGTACATTGAAGCCATGGCAGTGTTTCTTACTCTGAAGAGGCTCTGGCCACACAATAAATCGCATGTCAAACTGGTCCCTAGACAGTGCAGTGGTAGTCCACTGCATAAACGGGCGGATCCAAATCAAGTCACCTGAATCATGTCCTGATAGCCATTTTTTTTATCTGGCGGACAAGAACAATTGGCACTTGTCAGCCACCCACCCACTAGCAGGGGTAAGAAACGTGAGTAGTAGACACTCTGTCACGCTCCGCCCCTCTAGAATCAGAGTGGACTCTGGACAACGTGTCATTCAAATGGATCTGTCAGAAAATCCCGGGGCTTCGGGTGGATCTCTTTGCCACGGAGTCAAATCACAGGCTCCCTTGCTATGTGCACCCAACCTGGACCCTCTGGCCTTATGCCACGGACGCTATGACAATAGATTGGAATGCGTGGAAGAAGATCTATCTGTTTCCTCCAGTGGATCTTCTTCTGAAAGTCCTGAACAAACTAAGATCGTTCAAGGGCCGGGTGGCTCTAGTAGCTCCCAATTGGCCCAAAAGCAATTGGTTCCAGCTGCTCCTAGAATTACGACTCCGGCCCCTATGGATTCCCAATCCCAAACTAACCCAGCTAGTTCAAACATGGACTGTGTCCGCTTCCTCAAGGATTCAGAAAGCCCTAACTTTATGGATTTCTTGAAGTTTGCAGCTCACAGGAACACTAACATCGATCCCCAAAATATTGCATTTCTGGAATCAGATAAAAGGGAATCTACCTTACGTCAATATGACTCAGCCGTTAAGAAACTAGCTGTTTCTTAAAGGCTCAAATACACAAATAATGACCACAAATTTAGCCATTTCTTTCTTCAGAACTTTGTTTGAGAAAGTTCTTGCAGCAAGCACAATTACCACTACCAAATCAGCTCTTAAAAAGATCTTCCAGTTTGGTTTTTGTATAGATCTAACAGATTCTTACGTTTCCTCTATACCAAAAGCTTGTGCTAGACTTAGACCCACAGAGAGACCCAAGTCAGTTTCTTGGTTCTTGAATGACCCTCTTGAGAAAAACTTTATTTTGATTAAGTTTAGGCTCAGGAGCAAGAATTTCAGAACTGTCAGCTCTTTCGAGAGAACCAGGTCACATTGAATTCCTCCCACCAGTAGAAGTACTTCTCTCTCCAGATCGTCAATTTTTGGCCAAAAATGAGGATCCACAAGAAAGATGGACCCCATGGAAAATCTTACCACTCCCCCAGGACAAGCCCCTATGTCCGGTTAACTCCTTAAGTGCTTACTTGAGTAGAACAACCTTAAAGTCTTCAGGTCCCTTATTCATCAGGGAGAAGGGTGGTACAATTTCCTTAAAAGGCATCAGACAACAAATTTTGTACTTTATTAAACAAGCCAACCCAGAATCCTTCCCACGGGCTCATGATGTTAGGGCAGTTGCCACATCTATCAATTATTTTCAGCATATGAATTTTGACGATCTTAAGAAATACACAGGCTGGAAATCTCCGACAGTCTTTAAACGCCACTACTTAAAGTCCTTGGAGGGCCTTAAATTTTCAGCATTGGCAGCTGGAAACACAGTTTCCCCTGACACTGCTTAATATTCTTATTAATCTTTCACTGTAGCCTTCCCTTCTGTCTGCCTCACTTGCACCCTTGCTTAGCTAGTTCGTCTCTAGTTTACATATTGCCTTGGATGTAATTGTTCTTACATTTTTGCTTGCGTTAGGGCTCGGTTCCCTCGCTTATTTGTATGATTGTCAACTTGATTGTCTCTGTTTCTTACATGATTTACTGTTAAGTACCTTTAAGTTTTTTGGGCTTAGTACCTTTAAGTTTTTAAGCTAAGTAATTTTAAGATGGTAAAATATACTTTACCTTTCACTTTGTACCAATTTTGTACTTTTAAGTTGTACATTATACTAATTAACCTTACTGGTGTTTGTTTTACCTGCTAATTTCAGTATTTTGTATTTTCTACCAAGCTTGGTGGAGCTAATTCTCTGGCACTATTTCACGGAGCGACACAGGCTGAGCCCAGAAAAGGGATTTTGATGAAGGAAAAATCTATTTCTGGGTGAGGGGCCTGTGTTGCCCAGTGAAGTCCCACCCTGTATTTGTATTCCTCACCCTGCTTAACCCAAGCTTGGGTGCTATCTTCAGGAATGACGTCAGAGGCGCTCACTGTAGTAGTAGAGGGTAGCGGGGCTATAGTTCGGCTCCTCTGTAGATGGGGTTTTGGTGGAGGAAGAAGCTAAATGGCAGGGTACCTCTGGTAGTGGTTTTCATTCGCTCTTTATATATACCGACACCATTTTATTAAAAGGTGAGCGAGCCATTTACCTTGGCACAAACGTTTCTCTTTTTCTCTGGTATGAATAGCAATATTTATACCTAGAAATAGTATCAAAGGAACCTATTTCACTGGCGACACAGGCCCCTCGCCCAGAAATAGATTTTTTCCTTCGTCAAAATCCCTTTTTTAATCAATTTGTATTTTTCATAACTAACAAACCTGAGGTCTTAACATACAAAGGCTCACCTCTAACCACCCCTCTAACAACTAACCTGGGTTGGAAGAATAACTAAGAGGGTCACGAGTTAAAGGGGTATGTGGGTGGTTCCACATGACTGGTGACCAAGCACAGATGCCAATAGTCCCTTGTGTACACAATTTTTAAGTTTACCGGTTTCCAGCTGGCACTAAGTATTTACCCTAATGTTAAGACCTCAGGTTTGTTAGTTATGAAAAATACAAATTGATTAAAAATTTGTCATTTTACATACCACTGTTGTTTGTTTAATGAATTTTACCTATAGGACTCTCTCTCTCTATCTCTCTTCTCCTCTCTCTCTCTCTCTCTCCTCTCGTCTCCTCTCTCTCTCTCTCTCTCTATCTCTCTCCTCTCTCCTCTCTCTCTATCTCTCTCAATTTATATCAGACTTTCATTTATCATTTATTACTTATAAAGACTTTATGATTTCTTGATTGAATTTGTTATTTCACGCTTTTGTGAGTTTTCTGGAAACCAATGGTTCCAATTTTTTCCATGACTGTAGGTTACTTATTTTTCTTCTTAGAGTCATCATTGTTTTCTCCATTGTGCTAACCATAGTTATCAACATGCACTTTTGTTTTCTATTTTTTGTGTTCTAATTTAAAATTCTTTCCTCTTCCTTAGTGTCTTCCAAAACAGCAAATTACACTTTTGTTGTTCTGCTAACTCATTTATTTCTTTCCAGATTAATAACTTTTGAGTAACTGTGTGAAAAAATACAAAACTGCTTGCCATATAATAGTCTTTTTATTTTTTTCAGATATGCTTTCTTTTCCAGTATGGTGAAGCTTTAGCATCCAATTTTAATGAGTAAATCGACCTTTGTTTCGTAGCATTCTGTAATTTTAGGCCTTTTACACTTGAACCTCTGTGATATTTACCAGGGATTTCTTTATTCTTTCCATGTTGGACTTCCCATATTTAAATGAGAGCAATTTGCTCAGCTATAATATCAGATTACCATATGATCACCTCTGAAGTTTATGAACTAAACAATGAATGTTTTGTTGAAGTACTAGTATGTAGTACTTCATTTTTGTGAATGATGGTCTGCTCAGTTTGATGTTGCAGGATGCAAGATGTTGTTTGGATTTCATTTTAAATTGGCTTATATATTAAAAATTTTTGATTATTTTAAGCTTTCAAGTTGACTCCAGTTCTTCAAGAGCCCAAAAAGGATATTGTAAAGGCTTCAGACTCCAAAGGTAGGTTTATATGTTTCTTGTTTTCTTTGTTAATTCACAGTCACCATAGACATGCAGCTGGTAGTGTTGATGAATTTATTTTTTTCTTTTTCATTGGTAAATTGTTGTAATGAAGAGTTACTGTAATGTTTTGATAGAGTAGTCGGTAATCAAATGATGTTATTTCTTAAAAATTTCATTACATTGGAAATTGTAATGTAAGAACCTTTTTCAGAGAAAGAGGTACTGTTAGACCTCACAACACCTCAACAGGGCATAACTGTTAACCACGGAACAAGTTGTCCAGAGTAAGTGAAGACAGTTCAAGTAGATGTTGTAGAATGTTGAATTGTGAGGTCTTGGTTTTGGTACGTTTTGGTAGTACATTTTTATATAGGAATAGGATAATTCACATCATTTATTTAATAATGTGCATCATATGCTTGTACAGACAGATATTCAGCTACACATAGACCTTCTGACATACTTAGGTATAGTTACCACTTATCTTTTTATGAAATAGCATTTTAAATAATTATGTATAAATATTCTTGCAGAAGTATAAACCACTGCCCATTATACAAGACTATTCTTCAGTATAAGCTGGAAACTCTTGTTATAACTGTTAATTGAAGTTAGGAGAGTGATTTTTGGGGGAGGGGTAACAACCCCTATCCACTCACAGGCAATAAGCCAGTACTTTTATTTTGGCCATGGTTGTCGTGAATTTTGCCCCACGACTGGGCCCCAGTTCTTTCTAGATGTTAGTGAAAGAGATGGCCAAGCCCCTAGGCTAAGTCAGCAAACTGCAAGTGAAGGTCAAGAGAAAAGGGTGATAATTTAACAATTTTATTACAAAGATGTATTATTAATTACCTTACTATTTACAATATCAAAATACAATGGTACCTCGACATACGAAAGGCTTAACGTATGAAAAACTCGAGATATGAAATTTAAAGCAAATACGAAGATTTTTTTGCTCTACTCATACGAAAAATAGTTTCAGGATACGAAAGGTTGTTGCTGTAAAGTCCCAAGATTCGCCCGGGCCACCGATAACAATTTTAAAACTCGCACGCTGCCAACTGAGTAGACTCGCCACCATCCTCCCGCTCTCCCATTGATTCTTGATGCTAGTCACCTCCATAAGATCCCACTCTCCTGTTGGTCAGCATCTACCCCATGTGCTCTATGTATTCTATTGGTAAAAGGATGCTGTAAATTGAAAAACTTATTCATGCAATACATTTTATTTAATATAAAAAATCATTAGGTAAAGATAGAATAAAGAATAGAAATGATGATTATTATATATACTGTTTGGTAGTTTCAGTAGTTGAAGAGAAGAGAATGAATAATCGAGAATGAAAAGTTGATTATTATTATGTACTGTGTGCTAGGTGAAAGTGGTTGCTTGGCAATTGTCCGGTACTCGTAAACAGAAGGTTGGAAGTTTTTTATTTTTTTTTATTATTATTATTATAGTTAATGGTTATTTAATAATTATTTGAAATGAGTACATGCAGTACATTTAATAAAAAAAAAATGTGAATTAGATATCATAAAATATAAAATAAATCAGACTGCTATCATCGAAGCCAACAAATACGTATTTTCTAGAATTCTTCTGTTTTGATATTACGTATATGTTTCATTATAGCTGTCAGTAACTCGGTATCTCTGTAGTTAAAGATAGAATTAAGAATAGAAATGAATGGTTATTATACTGTTTGGTAGTTTCATTAGTTGAAGAAATAATGAAAATTTATGGCTTACTGTGTGCTAGGAAAAGTGGTTGCTTGGCGATCGTTCGGTACTCGTAAGTGCTGAATGTAAACAAAAGGTTGGAAGGTTTTTTTTGTTTGTTTGTGTATTATAGTTAATGATTAATTAATAATTATTTGAAATGAGTACATACTGATTATTTATACATTTTATTGGCATATTCTAAGCTTTTAGCTTCTTAGGTTTAGATGTCAGAATCATAGACTAGGCTACAGTAGCAACTGCTAACATAGGCTAGGCTTATTGCTAAGGGACATATGCTAAAGTCCTAATATATGCTGTAAAGGGTTGTTTTTGTAGGGCTTGGAACAGATTAGGCATTTTACATGTAAAATGCGGTTCAAGATACGAAAAGCTCATGATACGAAGGCCGCCTAGTAACGGATTAATTTCGTAACTCGAGGTAACCACTGTAATAAGACTCATATATATGAGACACATTTAGCAATTCTTGCTTGAATTATCCCACATGGTCCTTAGGGGACACGTGGTAGAACTCAAACAAGGTGATAAAAAATACAACTGTGAGTCACAGAACAGGTTTTTCTGTCATGAAACATTGCTAATGAAACTGCACTTAGTCAAATTGATGTAAACTAATGCCTTACATGAGTAGCAGATCCTAAAAGTGTACCAACCCAAAATAACATAAAATTATTATTGCATGTACAGTTCATGTGACTTGGCAGATTCTGGGACATGACTTACAATGAATTATACATAGGGAGAACCAACGCTTTTGCTGCTTGACTTCTTCTCTAGTTAAATTGTGACTGCAGGCAGATTTAGGTAGGAAAAAATGGAGCTCACATTTTTTGCAACAATGGTGACTTTCTGCTGTCTCCATACTGACTGTCCAATTGAAGTTTTTTTTCATATGTATTGTATGTATGATTGATTTTGCTCATAGATTTGAACAGGAAAAGTGGACAGCAGATGCACAGGCAAGAGACAGTGAGCCCTTCTTGGAATTCCTGATATGCACACCAGACAGGTGTATACCCATGCATAAAACTGGAGATTTTGCTTGATGATCAAAGAAAATGCTTAGGTAATTTAACAGTTTTGGTATATCTATACCTATCTATAAAGAGCAATTTCTCTGCATTTTCAGGCACACCAGCATAAAGATCTAAACTTGGTTGCTCAGTATAGTTACATCAACCATGACTAACAAGCATGCACTCAATAAATGTTACGCTACGACAACCCCGCCTCAGGGTAGGCCTTTCACAAATAATCCTTTACAGTGGGCACATGAATTCTCATTATATAGGGACAGTGATTCCACCCTCAGGTGTATAATTGGAAGAAATTCTTCCAGATTACACAGTAGATGTTATGTATTACAAGAATGAGGAAACATGTTGCCTGACAAGAAATGCCCCCTTCATGTGCATGTGTCCAATGTACAGTTTGGTGTTCCAGACAGCTGCTGATTAAGAGTTGTGGAGACAACACACATTGCAACCAACTACTATCAGTGTAGGGCAATAGTGCCATCACTTGTGGTGTACTGTTGTATTACTTGAGTTCTTTGCAGCATCCCTTGGGCCCCAGCTGCAACCTCTTTCATTCCTTTTACTGTACCTCTGTTCATATTCTCTTTTGTTGTGCATTCCACCCTCTCCTAACAATTGATTTTTAGTGCAACTGAAGTTTTCCTCCTGTTACACCTTTCAAACCTTTTTAATTGTCAGTTTGAGTTTCTGTTTCAGAGTTGAATGGCCTTCTAAGTCCAGTGCTTGGCCCTTGGCCTAAATTCTATATTCTGTCTATCTGCCACTGTCAAGAGACTTCCAAGCAAGCAGCACAACCCTACAACAGGGGAATAATAAATCCTCTTTTAAAAGATCCCTTTGTAGCAATACTAATACATGCCTACATAGTAAGTCTGCAGTAACAAAACCTCAACTATCATACTGACCTGACAGTTTGCAACCAGCTAAAGATAATCCCTGGGAACAGCTGCACTGTCCAAATTAACACTTATACACCATGTACTACCCCATTATCCATTGTGATATGTTAAATCCTAGTTTGATCATATCCTGCTGCGAAAGGAAGACACAAACTTTAGTAATAATTTCCTGTATATTTTATATATTCTTTGTTTACTCTGGTAGTTAGATCTAGATTTACTAATGATATCTTGTGACCTTGTGGGATGTACAGCATCAGGTGGTAATAGTACACCTGTATTCTTCAGATGAGAGTACTTTCCATAATAATTAACTTGATATGTTTTCATTTTTAACAATTTTGATTCAGGGTTTCTTTCATTTCATACTCATTTCATCATTATGTCATTAAGTCTCCATATTAGTATGCTGGAAAAACTGGAATGAAACTATGCTCTTAAATTAGCTTTCCAAATATTCACCAGAACTCTACCAAAGTATGTTTACCATTTCTTCAAGATTCAGGATTATTTTTTTGCTGTTTGCTCTTGGCGAGTTACAATTTATGGTGAGTATCCATATTGCATTCAAGAATGCATCTGATTAGTACCTTGCCCTAGAAGTTGGGCACTATTATAATCAAAGTTGAAAACTGGGCATGAATTATCATTTAAAGTTATTTTGAAGTTTTGTTTTGAAAATCAGCTTTTTATTTGAAACTGGAATATTTTCATCTGTGTTTTTCAGCAGTACAAGTTTTGATATGAAATAAGAACTGTAAAATTGTATATTGAATAGATTTTTGTGTTTTCAGACGTCCAGTTAAGAATCATAAATTGGTGCTTCCAAGTGCAGAAATCTTGCCGTCATCTTTTCACAGAAGAGTCTTGCCACATTACACTTGACAGTGATTTTGAACAAGGTAATTATAGGTAGTACACTCTTGAATGCCCCTTCTTGTATTTTTCTTCGGGTGTATGTAACTAAGAACCACACATTATCAATACGAGATTAATTCATCACAGTAATAGCTAGTCATCAGAGCATTAATCTTCTCTACATTAAAAAGATAGCTAATGAAATTGGCCATTTGAACCTACTTCTGTCAATTAAAATACAGATCATAGTTGCATATTAGGCAATTTTATATTTTGCACAATATGAAGGAAATACAGGGTAAGTAATAAGTATCAATAGAAAAAGGATTGCACACTCATTAATTGTTTTCAATGCTTAGAATTAACCCTTAAGAGCCAGGTAAAAAAACATATGCAGCCCCCCAGACTGGGCAAACTTTGAGCTGAGCCAATTTAAGAAAAAAACACAAATGGAAAAGAAGAGAGGCAAATGCACAAGGTGTAAGAAAAGAAATTCTAAAAAATTCTCCCTACCTTCTACAATAAGTTGAAAATGACTATTTACAACCCCTTGTGAGGCCTTATTTACAAGACAATCGTAAATTTTACCAAGTTATTACGAACCTCACATCTTTAAAATCATCCCGTTTAAGGTTTATTTTCATAATATGTATGTTTTGATGAATTGTAACTTGTTCCGACACGTAATACAAACCCTCGGTCCTTTACATAGGGAATTACTTACAGTGCCAGGTGGACCGGTCGTAAGATTTCTAACAAGGTAGTTCGGTAGTAACTACTTGTCTGATGGTCGGGAGTCCTGCCCAACTAGAGGTAAACATATCACTTTGCTTTCGGCCGCTGTCAGATGAAGACGTGTTTACCTCTCTGCCCGCCATCGTCGTGAGAATTTCTATGGTTTCGACTATGAAGCTGTTCTTTTCTCAACTTTTGCCTTGTGTAGTACTTTGAGTGTGGATCTCTGTAAGTACTTATTGAATTTTTTGTTTTTCGTGTTTGCATAGTGAACTTAGAAACATGCAAGCCCACGAATTTGATAAGCAGCCCCCCCCCCCCCCCCCCCCCCCCCCACCCCACCCCACCCCCCCACCCCCCCACCAACCGGGGTAGTGTGCTCTGGTGTGGAGGACCTCGTAAGAGGGTGGGGCCCTTTAGGTTCTCTGAACAAGTGGACCCCATGTAGTGTGCGC
>NC_061094.1:43273362-43395756 GCF_015104395.2 Macrobrachium nipponense
ATTATACAGGAACAGCATCAGCTGTATCGATAATCCCCACTTCTCGTAAATACACTATATTTGCAAAATTCCGTGAATTTTACGGATCATATGATCTTTATCATAAGAGGTGTGTTGTTTCCTTGCTTTTTTATTTTATTTTTTATTTATTTATATTAGTTATTTCTTTATTTGTTTATTTCATTATTTATTTATTTATTTGTTTCCATTGATTTATTTATTTTATTATTTTTTTTTTTGCCTTGAGTGTCATATTTCTGTGGATAGGTTATAACTACAAACCAGGCACGGGTTGCGTTGAATGAATATATAAAACAATAAAGAAATGGGTCTCGTGCCTTTATCGACAGGGAGATAAGAGGTGTTAAAAGCCTCCTTCATAGTTTACCGTAAGCTACTGATAAGGTACTTCTGAGCTCCAAAACAAATCATATTTGACCCGAAGTGTCATCTGCAATAGCAGTACTAACGGGAAAAGCTTCCAATTTTAATTCCAGGATAAAGAACCATCGTGTGATAATTTTCTCATAATATGGTAACAGCAGTCGGGAACTTTATTCAGATGTGATAACGGTAGCAGTCAACTTTGTCTTGAAAGTCGACAAATAGTATTAGAAACTATATATATATATATAATACTATATAGATATATATATATTATATATATATATATATATGTATATATATATTAAATTGGATTGGCCGGGTCCCCGGGGGTGGCCGTTGTATATCTTACCGAATGGCGCTCAGTCGAGCTTTCATTGGGAAACGATGATAAACACTTGCAGTCATGAATGTCTTTTTACTGTAATACAACAGTATAATATGAAGATAAAAGGCCCATAAAACACTATTTTAACGTTGCAACCATATATTTCGAGCACTACCTTGTGTGCTCCTGATCACTGGTAGAATATGGACATAGGATGTCTTACAGTAGTATATTATATACAAAACAATGTAGGTGTGGCAGTAATTCTCTGTTGGTGACCCAGGAAGGGTGGAAATTAAACTATTCCCTAGTGATTTTTGGCTAAAACCCATAAACTGACTGAATTAATCCAAATGTCATTCATTCATTTTTGGTTTATGGTATTACAAGATCAACGTATATAATTAATTATAAAGTCATACTCTTACTATGGTGATATATATAGAATAATGATAATTTATTGTTGCATGAATACTCTTAATCCTAGCCAATGTATCTATGTTATTATTTAAATCGTCATATGTTCATTAACCGATTATTCTTGTTAACGATTCTGTATTTGTATACGTTCTCAAGAGCGGCGTGCGTAGTAGAATCATTGTTCTGATATTAATGTAAAATCAATCGCAGGTTTGTCCCGAAAATGTTATGGTGTCAACAACATACATTTTAGGATATTTTTTTACCTCATTGTAAGAAATAGAGTAATTCGTCCCCTAGTAGGTTTCGCTGTGCCATAATTCTAATAATTTTACGATTGCATATTGCATATGTGCGCACATCCAATAAGAGAGAGAGAGAGAGAGAGAGAGAGAGAGAGAGAGAGAGAGACGAGAGAGAGAGAGAGAGAAGAGAGAGAGAGAGAGAGAGAGAGAGAGAGAGAGAGAAATTAGTATCATCAACGTCATCTACTACTCTAGCATGATCATGATAGATGAAAATATACTAATGTGATTTGTATAAAAAGAAGGCACACACATATGAGTGGCGGGGTGGGTAATTATGTCATATCAATAAATCCTTGTGTTGTTAAGGCTAACAATTATTGATGTTAAAAAATTAGGAGGGCTTGTTTAAATAAAGCAGGTTTTTGCAAGATTTATTTCTCAGGCGTTTGCTATGGTTCGGAAGATTAGATTGCTGTTCATTTTCTCATACGCAGTAGATTTGTGGTCCTTGTCTCCTACGCAGCGGGGCTTCTTTGGGCCACGAACATCGTTGCTGGATGAAGATTTACTGAACAACCTAAAGCGGAAAGGGAATGCAATATTGAAGACCAAAAGTCACGACTTGGCATCTTTTCTAAACTTAGCACTTTCAGCACTTGGAGATAGCAAGAATAGCATCTACCGCTAACTTTGGTGATCATGACAGTATCATCGTCACATGAAGTTTTTAAAACGTGGTTTCAGCGATAAAAATTAGAAAATGAAAATAAATGTTTATATATAAGCTGGCAAATAACCTCCATCGTCCCTCCCATTCAGTGGACATTAACATTGTTACCACATCCAAAATACAAGGACACATCTCTCTCTCTCTCTCTCTCTCTCTCTCTCTCTCTCTCTCTCTCTCTCTCTCTCTCTCTCTCTCTCTCTCTCTCTCTCTCTCTCTCTCTCTCTGTTGTGTAGAATTTTCATTACCAGGGAATAATGCCATGAAAGTTCACCAGTTTGATACCGATAGTAAAATTACGACCTCTTTTTATTAACGTTGTGAATAAATAGTTTGTATATTTGTTTAGTGTGTGTTATTTGAATTATATAGATACATCATGGCAAACGCACACGTACTACATTATTATACCAAAACAATTTGCGAAAAATTTTGCGAAACTGTAATACATGCATTATCTTTTATGAGTCTTGAACGATAATAATAAACACGAGTGAAGACTTTTCCATTTTCTCTTTTAATTCTTTTCAAGGAAAGAATTGGCAAGGATCACTAACTCATTCACGCTTTAAACTGCCAAATCCTGACTGAATCCCTTGTGCAACAAATTTCTAAAGAAGAAGCAGTTTTATTCACCCACCACAGGAGTTTTACCAACAGCACATTCGAACCCCTACACACCACTCGCCTGTTTCTTGCACAACACACTTTCGCGTCCTGGTTGTCGAGGCCCGTTCTTTCCAATACTTCCTTTACATCCATCAATATATCACTCTTTCGGTTTTCCTTTTCCAACGTCTCCTAATACTTGTAGTGCCTTTTTTTCCCACATGACTATGCCAACCTCAAAATACTCTTATCCGTCCTTTCACCAATGCTAACTCTTTTACCAACCTCTTCTACATATCTCAATATTTCTCATAATTTCATTTCTTCTTGCTCCACAAATTCTACTTAAACAATTCACTTCTACAGCTTCTACCTTCTCTCTTCCATTCACATTCAACACCCACGTACACTACACTTCCTTAGAGGAGACTTGGTTCAACAATCCCTACTACACCCATTCCAACCTTGACTTTCTAGACACTTCTAGTTTCCTCCCAATCCTCTGCTCACATTCTGTTTCCTTTCTTGTTTCACTTACTCTATAACTCATTTGTCACTTGGTCTAGTTCCTGTAATAACACTATTTATATATCTGAATTATTAACTTCCAAGTATTTTTAAGTCTACTGCCTTCATTCCTTCACCATCCAATAACATTCACTGTTTTATCTTCCATGTTTTAATATAATAAGGAATTCCAAGCAAAGAAAATACTTGTTGAGATAGATTTTGTATATACAGAGTAGTATTATTCATTCAATGTATACATACTTTCTAAACACCGCCTCACTTTACACGAAATATGCTGTACCTTTTCTATATATTCTATACGAATTAATCTCCCCAATAAATCTTCAGATATCATCTGATCTATATTATGTAACAGTCTGTCAAAGAACGTTCCTCATCTTGGCACTCATATCAGATGGGTTCCCCGACTAGTACGAGCTGTCCACCAAAAGGAACCAAACATCATCACAAATTGGCTGGGGTTGCCTGTCCACTTAATCATTTCGCATTTTCTAGTGTACCAACCAGACTCTCTCAAGAGATTTGCCAATCTTCCCTGATTGTCTTCTTTACATGGGAAGGTATCACTGAATGGCGAAGGAACCCTTCTCTGCGTGTCCGTTGCAACGTTCCTTCAGACCTACAACTCTTTTCCTTCACCTCTAACACTGGTTTGCCTCCAGTGACCAAATGCTTACGACGAACAAATAAATAGTGTTATTAAAGGAACCAGATGAATAGTTTTCTAAACACTTGGAACGAGTCACGATTTGAAACTGTTGCTTTTGCGTGAAATTCAAGATTATGCAATATTAGTACTAAATAAATTCATGCGTCACTTGTAAATCTAAACTGTTCGTTATTCGTCCTCAATTTACTTCACGTAAGCATATACACTAGACTCTAGAGGACTTGTGAAGTTTCTTGATTTCTCTGGGAAAATCGTTCAATCGCCCGAGGAAACATAAACATGAGTTATACTGTTTTTAATGTCTCAGTTCCTTAGAACTTTAAGAATTTCAAGTCTTGATGCAGCGGATGAATAGAATCTGAGATAAACGCATCACTCCAGGCATGTAACCAAGCAAACAAAGAGGTCACTTTATAGAAAGTGTTTTATCAGATCCCAGTCTACCGAAGGTGCAAATGCAGATTATCGTGATACTCAGAAAATAAAATTTTTCACTTTTTCAGTTACTGTGTGCATTCCGATATACTAAAAAGAACACAACTGTCAAAATCGCCAAGCAATACCTTGCTAACATATCAAATGCAGTATATTATATATATTTTCCCCTGAACTTGAGCTTTTTGGTTATATATGTAAATTAAAGCTATATATCATTGCTCAAATATTTTTAAAGTCGACAGATCATATACCTAAAATCTCCCGCTTGTCCTTTTCTGAAACTTGGCAGGTGTTGAGATTTCACAGTGTTATTTGTTTACCTATAAGTGCTTAGAATCTTGTGCTTTAAGACCACGGCTTAACGTACACACAGACTCACTTTCTCTCTCTGCTCTGGTCTAAATATAATTATGAGTACGATCCTTATGTTAATTCATAACTATACTTACAAGTTATCATTATTAAAATTATTGTAAAATGACCACTTTGTAAACAGCCAGGCAAAATGCTACGAAATATGGCAGCCAAATGTATTGGACATTTCAATAACTCTTCTCATTAGGGATAAAAGAATATCTGACTGTCTAGATGAAAGGAAAAAGAATGAGATGGAGAAAAGCAAGCATAAATGAATGACGTGGCGAAAAACTGCTCTTGACAAGTAAGCTGAAAGTGCTAAGGCTTCGTTTCGATTCGGTGTTGGCAATACTTGCAGAACCTAAGTCTGCTGGGTCCACCGGTCCGGCTGAACCCTGTCACTCTCTTGCAGAGCTGGTGTTGGTCACCTCTGCAACTGGTTTTCTTGTTCTTTCGTGTATTGAATAAATCCAGTGGAAATGACAACTCTAGCAAAGGAGAAGGTAGAGACACACGACGTCAGCGAAGATGTCGGACAGGCGTACGGAGAGTGGTTTTTCAATTACATGAAAATATTCAGTCGTAGGATGATTGAGTGGTTTATGGTGTATATGTTTGGGTACTACAGTGTCAGCTTTGGATGGCTTATGGCACCGTTACTCTTCCTCGTCTTGAGGGATAAGAGGGCTAAGGAGAAGAAGATTAAATTTGACATCATTCGTGCCATTGCCAATGCTGACGAAAAGGATATTCTGCAGGAATTCCAGCGGTTCTCCACTCTTCCGTCATGGGTGAGTAGTATTACTTTGCTTGCGAGGCGAACGGGGAGGGAGGGCTCTTTTTCTTCACAGCGTTCGTGGGTGTGAGAAATTTCTTGCTCTTATTATGTTAGCACACCACTTATGTTTTCCCTTCTTCCGTGTACCCATTCTTGTAATTTTGTTTGACCGACAACAGACTAGAGTTACTAAAATTAATTTTGGGGAGATGATGGTTTTGGCATACGGTACACGCGTTAGATTTGTTTATTTAAGCTACATTTGGCCTGTTGTTCTTGTTATTATATAGATCTACCTTATTCATTTAAGTTTTAAGACCAGCAGCTGATTAGAATTGTTACCTTGGTATACCTATGTTGAATTTGGGATTTGATGGTGTTCGTCTAGGGTACTCTGTTTAGGTAGTTTTGTTTGTTTACAATTTACAGTTACCTATGTAGCTACTACTATTTTAGTCTCGCTCCGCCGATGTCACCCCAGGATTTACTAGTTGTCATGTAGACATTTATGCAGAAAAATTAGGAGTAACCTAAGGTGCCTTCCATACGTGTCAAATCCATTCTAATATTCAGAAACATAACCGTTCTAGCCTAATGTTATTTTTTTAAAGCAATGGTTTTAGGTATGAACTTACCTAATAAAATCAGGAGGCTGTATAGCTATAGCCTAGTATGTACTATACCAGTGTTCTGAAAGCTTTTAATCATTTGTAGTTGGGTAATTCTAATGCAGCCCATTTTGAACGTCCTATACCTAGGTAGCTGGATTCTATATCCTAGGTCACTTTATGAAAGCAGTTTATTGAAGTATGCTACTTTTTTCTCACTACAGTTTTGCCAGTGCATCGTAAAATAGAATTTTGTGAATACGACTGAAGACACAGTTGCAGGCAATTTGTGTGAAAAATGTGAATTTAGTTCCACGAGTTGAAAGTACTACCTATGTTGTATATTCAAGAGACCATCGTCTGATTTTTTTTTTTTCCTGAATAGGCATTAGCCCATATCACAAACCCAGAAGCTCAAAGCTCATTTTGTATTTGCAATGTAAAAATAACATTTATGATAGGCGTACCATGCAAGCTGTTAAATGTAAGGACATAAGAAAAAATAATTTGCTCAATCCACATCATGTAGATTAGGTGTCAGGACACATGAAAAAACTAGTTATGTACCACAAGCAGTAATTTACTAAAGTATACAAAGAAGGCAGGGGTACAAAATAACAAAGTGAGGAAGCTGTCAAAACTGTTGCAAATACCTTTGACCTTAAAGTAGCACCAGGTTGTTAGTGCCTTATTGAACTCAAAATTACCACCATATGCCGTCTTGACACTTTTTCTGCTTTCACATGCAAGTAATAATGGTATAAGCAGTGGCAATGATTGGCTGGGAATGTGTGGGGCCAGGAACCCCTTCATCACAGTGCCCGCTGACATTGCTAGCCTATCAACCCCAAATGTCAGTAAACTGACCTTAAAACACTGTGAAAGCTGTAATTGGGCTCGCATCCACAAATCTCCCCACCAACAACCTGAAGTAAGGTTAAATTCTTATAGGTGTATGCATCTTTGTACTGTATATCAAACTGAATAAAATAGCAGCAAGTTTATATACACATCACTGCACTTGGATGTCATTATATGTTCTGCATTTTGAATTATTCATAAGCTGTATCCGAAGACTCTATAACTTATGAATAGATATTTACAACCTGTACGTACAAATGGCTTACAGTTAAATAACCTGGAAAGTCAGTTTAGTATATTAGAAATTACTATACTGAGTCTAAATATGACTGAACTTGGAATCCCAAAGGATGAAGCTTTGACCAAATTTGTCTCGGTAACCAAGAGGAAATCCTAATGGGTAAAGTATTATGTCCAGTCATCCATACAAACTGGTAGATCGGTAAAGTTCTAATATGGTAAGAAAAGACAAAAATTCAAATTAACCTTTGAGAGACTAGATACTTTTATTGCATTTTAGTAAGAAATGTATCAATGCTTTCAATATCCACATAAATAAATGAGCATATAGGTATCCAGTACACCTGATGTGGGCCATTATTAGTACTAGAGACGCAGATCAGTGGTGCCGTTTTTTCTTCACAACATTGGCTTTTAGCAGTGTTACCATATGCAGTTCATCTGAATTTTTTACGTTATTTATGATTTAATGGTTAGAATGCTTATTTTCTGATGTATAGAATTATTTTCCGTGATGGTAGATAACTACATGTCACTAGCTTAACATAAAGTATTTTTGATGAAGACAAAGTTTCAATAAAATTAATTTGTATAAATAAGCAGGATATGTTTTATAGCTTTGTTTTCATAATAAAACATAAAAATCAAAGTGAAGAATTTTATTCTTCAGTGCCATGGCCTGTGGTCGGAAAAGCCATGGGGAGTTGCCAGATGTCACCAGAAAGCCACATTATTAGACGAAATTCCTCAAAACGGCAACCCTGACTCAGGTCTTAGATATATATAGAATTAATAATTAGGTAACTTATCTTTGTTATTTAGTAATAGGTCATGAGTAAATCTGAAAGTAAGACCATATCTCGAACTTTGTTTGGTACTATTTTAGTTTGGATGAGAGCTTTAAAAATTAAATTTCAGCTACTCTTCATGTCCATATGCAGGCATATTAAACCAAAGAATGAGTAACTTTTCTTCCTTTATAACTTGCATCGCAAATATGTACTAGTTTTTTTTTTTATCTTTTATCAGGAAAATATTAAATTTCATTTACACAGTAAGTAGCATATTACCAAAATATGTATTACAAAATTATATACCTACAATATTTACAAATTATTATGGATAGAAAAAAAATTTAGAAATCAAAATCGATATGTAATTTTTACTGAATACATTTGCAATATTGTCTTTAAGTTTCTGATAACCACCTGTCATAACAGTTTATTTTTCGCAAAAGCATAGTTAGAGATATTAGTTGGAAGCAGATATTCTAACCTATGATACTTAGCATGGTCCCCTAGGTTAGGTTAAGTTAGATTGTTAATATCTGTACAACCTTTTTATATACATTGTAGGATAGGTTATTATGTATCCTGGTAAGTGGTTGTCATGGATCCATTAAGTGCCATTGCCAATCTGTTTAGCCAAGGTTTGAAACAAACTCCCAAAAAGCCTTATTTTCTGCATTTAATGAGAACTGGGATTTAGGGCTTTGCTGACCACTTTCCAAAATATATCGGTTTTTTATTGTTGGAAGTGGCAGTTAATTATGTTACCATTCCTTGTAAGTCCTGTGAAGATATACATATTTTGTAGAATAGTACAACAAATAGTTCTATGAATAGTTAATGACATTTTTGCGAGCTGGAAGACCTATTGAAAATTGAACTTGACTGTTGATAGTGGATGTTTGTACAAACTCCTTTGTCTCGATCACAAAAATTCCGAAATGATTAACATATGCAAATTATTATATTCCAAGAACACAAACAACTACGTATACTATAGCTTTCACACGGGGAAGTAGTACTAGAAAAGAATATGCATAAGTGTAGGAAGGGGGAAGGATTATAAAGTAGTCAGTTTTGAGGTTTTGGAGATTGTCATCTTAATTGCTAAAACCACAGCTGACAGTGAAAAAATATTTAGCACTGTATATATAGTAAATGATATCACTACATTGATGAAGCCGGTCTGTGTAAAGTTAGTTACATGTCTATTGTTTGGTGAGGAGCAAAAAATCACAGAGTGAACCTTCCTTATGAGTTCATGACTAGGAGTTTAAACCAGCAGGCCAAATGAGAGTAGTAAATGATTTGGAACTGTACGATGGGTTTAGCAAACATTTCTGCTAGGGCGGGATCACAATGTTGGATAATCAAGTTTAATAGTAAGTTGATCTAATATCAAAGGTGTTCTTGGTTATTGGTGGGAAAATGAGATTGTAAATAAAATATTATGGGAAATGAGATTGTTATTAAAACGTGGTTTGAAGAATGCTGGGTACTGCGACAAAATGATTTATTGCTTAGTATTTCATGTGATACTATATAGAAATGAGATTGTTAATAAAACGTTGTTTGAAGAATGCTGGGTACTGCGACAAAATGATTTATTGCTTAGTATTTCATGTGATACTATATAGAAGCTTTCTAGTTATTATATGCAACATTTCGGTATGAAAATAAACTATTAGGTTCTTCAGTATGAACAGTATCATGAATTAACATTAGGCTGATGCAATATATAGGGGGGGTAGATTATGAAAAATTTTAGGATAGTAAATAAAACACATACCGGCATATTGAAGTGTAATTTAGTGCACAGTAAAAATGGATTTTGTTACACGCCTGTTTTGAGAAATCAATGATGGGAAGAGTATTGAGAGTGGTTGGAGCCGTAGGGTGAACAGATATTGACTTGGGCTTGTAGGCCTAACGCGAAAGCCTCAAGAAGACCCCCACACAAACACTGCTTTGTGATATGTGCTTGGTCTTAGCTTCGGTGCTTCGGCTTGTCAACGTTCTTTGAAGAACGTTAATAGAGGGTCGGTATGTTATCAAATTTGTATAGATATATGTCGTAAGCTCTCCGATACTGCTTAGAAATAATTAATATATTTATTCCTTTTGAAAGTCTTTTCTTGTGATGAATACGAGGAAACATCGCAAAAATTCAGGTCATTTGACATGATCATGTTAGTAGACATTCGAAGAATCAGAAGGAATACTACATGTTAGTTGTCAAATCCACTTCTAACACTCAGAAAATGCTTTAATTTTTCTTGAAACATTTATCATCTTCAGCCCCACTGATATGAAGTGGAAGCTAATTTTGCAATCTTCGGGACAGCAAATTTGAAGGCTCGAGACCCAACACTGCAAGCGCTCCTTGGCTGAGATAACTTGAAACCATCAGTTGGTAGTCCTACGTTGACTGAATTCATAAGTTGTTTTATGCACAACCAATCTTTGTCATTCTGGACGTCTAGTTTAGATAGTATGATGAATCATAACACAGTACTGAGCAGTATTCTAGCTTTTATAGGTGACCAGTGCAATTGGCTGCCTATCCTGGACCTTAGTTCCTTTATTATCTTGCCGACCTGTATGGTATATTTTGCAGACTCATAAGTTGTATCATAGGTAGAGTATGATAGATCAAGTTACAATAGCCCATATTTTATTAATGACATATTGGCCTTCAAAAGACAG
Organism: Macrobrachium nipponense; assembly: GCF_015104395.2. Lineage (NCBI taxonomy): Eukaryota > Metazoa > Arthropoda > Malacostraca > Decapoda > Palaemonidae > Macrobrachium > Macrobrachium nipponense. The sequence continues at coordinate 43,284,056 of NC_061094.1, forward strand.
ACTTCATATTGAACTCTGTTTAATATAGGCCTAATATGCTTTCTCCATTCCAGTTATCTTAACTTAACTTTAGGATCCCCGTATTTAGAAAATTCCCCAAGTATTTAGAATGCGGGCAGATGAGTATCTCTCTCTCCTCTCTCTCTCTCTCTCTCTCTCTCTCTCTCTCTCTCTCTCTGTCATTGCATCTCATGATTGTTTAGGTCACAGACTCTCAGTCGTATATCACATGTTCTGTGACTGGCCAGCCAGACTTTATCATATTTTGAAAACATCTGAAAGGTGTAATGGAGAAGCGGAAAGAGTAATATGTGAATGATACATGGTTGTGATGGTATGGATGACGTTATATGATATGGCATGTGGATTTCCTTGTCGTAATCAGCTGTGTTTTTTGACCTAGTAGGAACCATGTGACATGGTTATCCTTCGTCAGTTGTGGGATGCTATCATTGTTTTGGCTGTGCTCACAATGTTCATTGGGGATCGTGGAAGTTAATGGTATGCTCTCCTATCGGAAATGATCGCCAATAAAGGCATAACTGTAAACGGAAAATAATTTTAAGGCCAAGGCAAAGAAGGCATGGAAGAATGAATCAGTGGTAGCTGTGGTGTATAGGTGCGACAGCAGGTTCATTGAGCAACTTATTCTGGAAGAGTATGTGAGAAGCAGTCGTAATATCGAATATACTAATTGATATCGTACAAAGAACGATATGATGACATTTATGAATTACTTAAGTTTTTGTGCAGCTTAGGTTCTAAGTCTCATTATTAGATTTAAAAGGGAATTATTGGTAGCCATTGGGATTGCAATTCAGCAATTGAACTATATTCCTTTTGCTTCAAATAAGTTGTGCACTGCTTCGTGCAAGTAAGGCCCGCTTGACTTTTTGCTAGTAACAGTGCTGCTTCTGTGGCTGGGAGAGAGGATATATGGAAGCCATATCAGCTTCCGGTTCACGACCTCGATAACATCCACATATGTCGGGAGTCCCGGATCTTTTCAGTAGCTCTTTTTCACACACACACACACACACACACACACACACACACGCACACACACACACACGTCGATAAATAGCACGATGATATATCTGTCTCGATTAACTAAAAGCCCCGTCCTCAGACGCTAGTAAGTCATATTTCTTTAAATGGCTGTCATTTAAAACTTTCGCGACATTTACCAAGAGCATCCGGAGATTGACGAAAGATATTAAAAAGTAGGTTTACCTGTCGAGCCCCTATGTTCACACTAGCAAACGACGGGCGTGTGATACAGGTGTGACGTCACCGTATGAATAACAGGTTAACCGCGTGGAATCGTATTGTTAGGAATACGAAACGGAACTAGTTTTGTCATATCAGTATGGTTTGCTCACCCTGCATCTTATATATATATATATATATATATATATATATATATATCTATATATATATATATGCATACATACATACATACATCTTGAATGCTGATGCCCTTGTGGCGTTTATTATGTTAAGAAATTCTTGTACCAGAACCTTTTCCTATGTGTAAGCCCGAAGTTCTGAAATGTTCGAAACATTCAGAAGGGCACGTTTTGTAAATTTTGCAAGTTTTGTTGATATATGTATAATACCGCAGGTGTCATTAGTCATATTTTCTGAATCAAAGCTCACATTATTCTAAGCTTCCACGCATCGTCATGTCAACATGCTGTGTATGACTTTATTAGAAGGTCACTTTTCTTGCACAGACACGACTGTTGAGGGAATTATCATTTTCAGAACATCATAAGTATCCCAGGAATGCGATTTCCGTGCCGTCTTGCAACATAAAGTTATACAGTCTTGCATTCAGTGCTTGTTTGCAACACGGGGCTACCTGGCTTCATGCATATCCTCCCAGCCTCCAGTAGTGCATTAGTATTTCCTCTTACATAACTAGCTTGCCGTCACACGCATACAAACACACAATCCAGGTGTCCGGTTCTTTGTATTTTACGAAAGGATATTCCATCACGAAACTGCTTTCGGGTCGTGATCTCACACCAGTTGGCATTTCTTACCGAGTCGTAAGGTGGTGAAGCAAAGATGAAGATCATAAGCACCGAATGTGTATATCTCTCTGTCTCTCTTTCTCAGTGAGCCACCGCATCGAGCACATGGCGGGAGGCGGGTGGGAAGTGTGGTGGGCTGGCTGGGGGAGGTGACATCACGGCTAAAATAGGAATTGTGGAGGCGTGCCTATCCGCCTCGGTCGCTGCCGCTTCATGGAAACACACGAGAGCTTAGGACTTGAATATTTATCGACCTCTTATCGCCGAGATTTAATGACCCCGCTCGTCTCGTTGCATTGTATGTGTCTCGTACCCTAGTGGAGTCAGGGCAAGATTAAGACAATGGCGCGTTTGATTTGAAGTGGGAGGCTGTATTGTCATAACTTTCACTTCGTCACTCGAGTGTCTTAGATAGATTTTTTCTTTTTTCGGTGATCTGATGCTGATGTTATATATTTGATTTGTCGTGGTTTTAGGGATAGTCACATGATTACATTTGCCACTGACTTCTGCCATTAATTGGTGGCGTATTCTTGTAGGCCTACTGTCCAGGCAACATTGCTTCTAAGATAACTGCTGTAGAGACCATCTGTACCAGCTAGGTCGACCGTTATTCCGATGAAATGACATTATATGTCCTTGAAAAGGAAAGTCATAATTTTTTGTTTTCCATTATAATATTGCCAACCAGCGTTCAAGGTCACGTACGAAAATCCACCCTCCTCCGAGTTGCCTCTTCCGTACCCACATCCAAAGTCGTTCCGCTGTGCCTCCCTAAAAATGGCCTCTAGGACTTGGCTTGGCGATGAATCTTTCCTTGCAGAGGTTTCTCTTATCTCGTCTGATGTGGATGTGCTCAATTGCACTTGTAAGTCTTCACTGTAGTTAGTAACGCGCAATTATATAGCTAAGGAGCGTGTTGTAAAAAATTCCGGTCCCGAAATAGTCTTTCCTTGAAACGTGCAGTGCCTAGAGAAGACAGTGACTAAAAAAAAAAAAAAAAAAAAAAAAAAAAAAAAAAAGCAGCAGCCTTCCGTGACTTGGCTACTCAAACACACGCAATTCGAAACTCAGCCCGGTTCAAGTTTGGTGGGTCCTCCGTTCTGTAATACGCCATGACGTTTGTGCCATAGGTATAAATTGGTACTAATGGGACGACATAGAAGTCAAGGGCAATTTTATTTAAGTACCCCTTTCAAGTAATTCTAACGGTGTGGTGGTCTTTTCGTACGTTCAGACTACATGTCATTTTTTTCAGTTTTTCAAATTGTCACGGTTCCGTGTAGTTTTAATAATCTAGTTATTGTCACGGATTTTTAGCAATTGTCAGTTTTGCAAAAGTATATAAGTATCGTATGTGGTAATGGTTCTAAATGAACAAACGAGGCACAGTGCTAATTTTTACGGTGATGATTCTTTAATAAAAGGTTTTCATAACTAAATTGTAAAATAGTCTCAAAACATGTTGACGGATAAGGTGTTTGTAAAAAGTTTCCAATTCGTCAGAGGATATAAATATTTTCACTCTAAATCCAAGTTGGTTCTTATTAGTGTTTGTTTAGACTTTCTGATAGCTTTCGAGGATAAACATTCTGAGAGATGGAGAAATGCTTGCGAGGAGAGCCTTTTCCTGTGCTTGGTATGCCAGCATGCCTCGGGCAAGACGTGTTTGTGTTCACTTCCACCCTCACCTGTTCATCATCACATATGCTGGTCTTTGTGCTTCCTTGAACCGTTATTTCACGGCATTGATTTGGTAAACATCTTGTGTCAAAGTGAAAGATTTGGTTTTTCTCTTTAAACATTCAGAGGCAATCTTATATACCGACTTTATATTTTTCTTAGATTGAACATTGGGTTTTGTAACATAATGCATTTATATTCAAACGATCGTCGTGCTGGGCCATTGCCGGTTTCAAAAGGAATAATTAATATTTATCAGATGTTGATCATATGATTTGCTTCTTGTATAATATTGCCTGCCTTTTCTTTCGTCTTGCCCTATGGATATGTCGTTTCCTTTATTTCCTTCATCCCGAGGGATTTCCACCGCCCACTGAAACTCAAAACTTTGCTGAAACTTACTCTACATCGAAACTTAGCTGTGTCATTTCCCGTAACCTTATGCTTACTTGGGGTACGTCATTAGACAACCTTAACCTTACTTGGAGTTATATGATTTAAGAACTTGTACACAGAAACCGCTGATGGTTTTTAGTCACATTAGATTAAATTTTGTTTGTTTGATTAGAGTGGAGGCGGACGAATGTGCGGCTGCGTGGTTATTATACACGCCGAGTGGTTTATAAAAAATGTACCGGCACCTTGTAATTTGTTGAATTGCATCACGTCGAGTGGTTTGAAAGCACGTACCGGCATATTGTTTGAATTTGACTTGTGTGACATTTGAACTATGACCTGACAGTTCGATGTTGGGTCCCTTCCTTTAGGGTAATCCTCCTCCCCACACACACCCACATATTTTAATATATATATATATAATAGTATATATATATATATATTATATATATATATATATATATATATATATCTATATATATATATAATATATACATATAAATATATTATATATATATATATATATATATATATATATATATATATATATATATATATATATATATATATATATATATATATATATGTGTGTGTGTGTGTGTGTGTGTGTGTGTGTATGTATGGTATGTGTGTGTGTGTTGGAGGGGGAGGGCATTAACCCTGAACCCTTTAAGCAAGGAAACCAAAAACCAACACCGAACACTGTCAGGTCATAGTTCAAATGTCAGGTGAGATTTAAACAATGTACCGGTACGTGTGTGTGTGTTGTGTGTTTATAATGTATTTTTATATCAATACTCTGTAGCTCTTGTTTCTTCGCTGCATATAAACATTGTTTCGTAGTCTGTTGCTATGTGATATTAAAATATACGCGTAGTACATCTATACTGATTTCTTATGTAAAGCTCACCATGAGTGGAGAACTTCAGGCTGTGTAGATACAACGTCTCCTTCACACCACCTGCGTCTCTGTTCACCGGGAACCCAATCTTTTCTGACTCACCGACGCCGAGCCTCCTTTCTGGCACTTTATTCCCAGTCGTCATGATTGAATTGAGGCATATCATCACACCGAAATCGGAGGAGTTTAAGACCGGGCTTCTTTTGGGGATAGTAAGCGAGGAACTGTAGAAGGAAGCGGGAAATTTAATATTCTCTTTTCAAATTTACCACCAATTTCGACCGAATAGGATGCCTGAAACCCAGACACTTTTTATTCTGTTATTGTACTAATGCTTCAGTCATGTTCATTGGTAACAGATTGGGAGGGGGAAGGGGTGTGGGGGTGAGATGGAGCTACATTCGTATTTGGTACTAAGATAGCCGAGCTATGTAGGAGGGGCAGCCGCAATGGCGGGACGACACCTTCCCGGCGCCTCCATACAAGAAAAGGAAGAAGTCTTGTTTCTTTGTTTTACTTTCAACGCTCTAACAGGACTGGGAATTTCACCTTACTTTTGAAATAAAGGATATGGAATGATTTTTCAAGCACTGCGATTTAAGTACCAAGAATGATTTAGAAAAGAATGCTTACGAAGCTGTATTAAACTTGACAACATCTTCCCAGTCTTCCTTCCGTCCGCCCCCTCCTCCGGTCCCCGAGTCAAACAGACTCCACCAATCCAAATCCAACTCTGGTTCAACCAGTCAAAGGCCTAGACCCGTTAGGCATATTCCGACTTGTCAGGACCACGTTTACTAGACTTTCCTTTAATTTATACGTATTTTCTGTTTGGTTATGTTTTCGGTGAAAAGGAAATGCATTCTAGATGTTTCTTTAGAGACTAAACTGACTACTACTAGGTGGAACGTATACGTACTCTAGAGAGTAGATTTAATTGGAGCTATAGTAGAACATTTTTGCCATCTGACTCGACAAACTTCCGCTACCCGTGATCTCTTAATATTAATCTACGTGCCCTTTGAATACAGCAGTTGTTGACTCCAACAATTAGTTCATTCACCTGTTGCACACCGGGTCCCTTGCAAGTTGTTACCCGAGACTGGTGAACCAATCAAATGTCGTAAAATCCTACGTAGATCAGACGCATTTACTTATTGGTTTTTAGACAGTGCCATCTGACGAATTATGCGGTTTGTAATCGTATGGCGGCATTGATAATCTTACGGAGACATTAATTGCGGGTTGATAACGCTGTTTGAGTTGTCAGAAATATGGAGGTACTAACTAATTACTTTTACTCTTTAGAGATTGCCAGTTGGATATTTAACTTTGCTTCAGAGGTTGCTAGTTGTATGGAGCAATTAACATGAGGTTTTTACGCGTGTCCAGGGTGCTAGGTGTTAGGAGGTCCACATATATATGGGTTTATAACACAGTCAAAGGTAACTTGCCAGTTTTATGGAGGTATTGACTTAGACCCTTGGACACCAAAATAGTTGGAATATTAGAATTACATGTATGAGAGCGGAGACACAGGCAGGCCATTTACACTTAAGGGAGTTTGAAATGGTAATGGCGATGATAAAAAAAAAAAAAAAATGATTACCATCCGAGAAACATGGGAAAGGAAGCAGATTTTATATATATATACATACATATAAAGCCAACAATTGTTGTTTTGTGTATTGAAGAAACTAATTATATTTTAACCGAAAAATGAAATTTGCATTCATGATTTTTGCTAAATAAGTCTAGTTACTAATTGAATCCTGTTGGGGGTAGTGCCATCAGTGCACCTCGCTTGGTGCACGGTAGGCTTTACTGAAGGTTCTTTGTTGCGGCTCTTCGACTCCTGAATAGCTGCAACCCCTTTTCATTCATTTTACGACACCCACATTCACATTCTGTCTTCCATCTTAACTTTTCACCTTCTTATAACACTTGTTTCACAGTGAAACTAATAGGGTTTCTTCTTGTTGCACCTAGATAATCTTTTACTCTCTATCTCTTTCAGCGATGAATGACCCCATAAGTCTCAGCGCTGGACCTTCGATCTGAATTGTATATTTTGTTCTATAAGGTTTTCGTAGTGGCCCCTTTGCCTAGCTACAACCACTTTTTTAGCCTTAATTTACGTCCATTTCACTTATTTCCTCAATTTTGATGTCCAGCCTCTCTAACCAGTACTTGTTAGTGCTACTGTGGAGTTTTCTTGTATACCGTAGGGGGGTTGTTCCGTCATGGACCTCATGCGGTGCAATGTAGGCATTACTTAAGGTTCTTTGCAGCATGCCTTCCGCCCCTAGCTGCAACCACTCTCCTTCCTTATACTCTACCTCCTTTCATATACTCTTTCTTCATCTTACTTTCCACACTCTCCTAATACTATATTCATAGGTTTTCCTCCTGTTACACCTTTCAAACCTTTTACTGTCAAATTTTCATTTCAGCGCTGAATGACGCTAGGTCCTAGTGCCTTTGGCCTAAATTTCATATTCAACTCAACTTCAGATTCTTGTACTTCATCATCTCTATTTTCTGGATCATCTATCTTGCTGCTAAACACTCCAGGTCCTTTTTTTTGTTTAGAAAAGTAAATGTTCTATTTTTCTTTAAATAAATTTCTCAATAATTACCTGTCAAAATTTAGTTCACTTTTAACAAAGGCACGCGTTTCTTCTTTTGTTTATTTGCTTTTTCTTACTAATCCAGACTGCATATATATAGGGCTAATATATATTATATATATATATATATATATATATATATATATATATATATATATATATATATATATATATATATATATATATATATGCAGTCTGGATTAGTAAGAAAAACAAATATACAAAAGAAGAAACGTGTGCCTTTGTTAAAAGTGAACAAAATTTTTAACAGGTAATTGTTAAGATATATAATATATATATATATATATATGACTATATAAATAATATCTTATATATATATATATATACCTTAATAATATATATATATATATAATATTTTATATATATATATATTTTAGATATATACATATATATATATATATATATATATATAATATATATATATATATATATCATTATAATATATCCAACGATCATTATTATAGCACTATTCCGGTCTGTTTTTAGTATTATATTAAAATTGAACATGATGGTATTCAAAAATCACCAACCACTCCATTTCAGCCCCCCCCTTCTCACTGAACCAGAGCGCCGAGTGGCCGGAAGTGCCCCAGTTTTTGGCTTAGCAGCCTAAATTTCATGGACCAAATAAAATCACTAATTGAAATGCAGCTACAGGAGCTTTTAAATCAAGCTGTTTGTATGGTGCTTTTACGTTGCACGGAACCAGTAGTTATTCAGCAACGGGACCAACGGCTTTACGTGACTCCCGAACCACGTCGAGAGTGAGCTTCTATCACCAGAAGTACACATCTCTTGCTCCTCGAACCCGCGACCACCGAGGTGGGACGCCAACACCATACCAACCAGGCCAGTGAGGCGCTTCTTTTTTTAATCAAGCACCAACGCACTGCTCTTGAGTGCAATCCCAGATAAGAAGCGCCGCTGTCGACAGAGGTGCCCTTCTTGACGGAACTTCGGTAACAAGCGATGAACCTAACTGTCTATCTTTAGCCGTGATGCAAAAGGGCAGATTATTATCTTCATTTTCAGGCGTCCGGTTTAGACCCCGTTACAAGGTTTGTCATAATTTTGTCGTACTCTGTGATTGCCAGACATCCGGCTTAGAAATTTTACGTTTCTAATGTCAGTGTTAAATTATAACCTATGTTGAGAATACGATGCACTTTGCCACGAGGGATATTAGCTAAGATTTTATTTATTTTTTTTTTTTGTCAATTTTTTAGGGTTTGGGGGGGCGGGCTGTGTGTGTCATCTGTATTGGAATGTACGTTTAGTTTGGATATATAACAGAGTTGCATTTATTAAACTTTTTCTCAGAACATGGCTGCTTAATATTTTTTATTATTCTTTGTATAATTTTCATGCCAACCGATTCTTCTCTCTTGAGTACTCGTCATGCTGAAATTGTTCAGACTCTCTCTCTCTCTCTCTCTCTCAAACCGATCTAAGTTTTCTTTCCCGCCGTTTTCATCACTTGTGAGAAAATGACCTTTCATGGAGAGGAAAAAGTTCTCTGCGGCAGATCTCTGTGAGTGAAGTCTTTGAACCTTTTCACCTTTCAAGAAGTCAAGTAGCGTTTGTGCCTTGGAGATCGTTAGCGCCACTTTTAGAAGCCACATGAATAGTATATATGTCGCGGAGATGAAGGAAAGTATTGTTCGTTAGCTCGGTTGTTTGCGAGTGTTATTGAAAACATTTCATGACGGCAGTCTTGTTAATTATACAGCTACTTTCTAGAATGTTGAATGTTGCTTTTGAGAGGATGTATGTTACAGTTTTTTCGAAGTTTCCCGAGATACATTCTTTATCAGTTTAGTTGTGAAAATATTGTCGCCACTCGACACTTGGGCAGAAGTTGAGAGCGAGATAAGAGGCTTTGATACTGACAGTTTTCCTTTTGTGTGACGCTAACTGGTTGGAGAAGTTATAACTTGACTGTTTGTCGTGGTTTTTTTGTTGAATCATATAAATTATTTGTTGTTACTGTAATTTGTGACCAATAAACCAAGATGGGTCTAGGTTCAGTTCGGCTACCATGCTGTAATACATGGATAATTTCGACCTGCTCTCTCTCTCTCTCTCTCTCTCTCTCTCTCTCTCTCTCTCTCTCTCTCTCTCTCTCTATCTCTCTCTCTCTCTGGAGAGCAGGAGTTTATAAAGTGACGACTGTTAGCGGCCCCACCCAAGATAAGGCTTGCTTTTCATCGGAAATCGAATCTTCCTTTCCTAATATTTGTGGGTTTTATGTTGCCACATGTTTGCGCACATAGACTTGGCAGTGTGCCGCTGGGAAACCCTTCAAGATATACTAAGTAAAAGTTTTTGTATGCGTAACTAACGAGAGACGGAGGCTCATTACATTTTTAGGACTTAGTTAACTCGAAAATTCTGTCTGGTTTTGATTTGTTATCGCTGTCGAATGTCAGCACTCAATGGCGTAGAAGGCACTTTTCACAAATTTGTGCCGTCTCCTCGAGTATCGTGAATGGTTTTTAGCAACAGATATAAGTTTTATCTTATTTCATTCATAAACAATGATAAATCCATAAACAATGCTAAATCCAGACTATGGTCTAGATACAACCCGAAGGCCGGCAGTCGAATATCTACGGTACCTTTCTCTGTAACGTTTGGCGTGTATAGAAAATGGGTAAAAAAAAAAAGGTTTGTTGTTAGGAATGTTGAGCTCTGCTTTCTCTTATGAAAGTACAACAAGAAAGGGCTCGAGTAGTAGGTTATTGTCATATTAGTCTGTTACTGGCACTTTGCTGGCATGGTCTAAAGCTTGCTGTCGAGAGTTCGTTATATATGAAGTATTTCAATTGTGGTGTGAAGTTTAGGAATATTTTCTTATTCCTGTCTCTGAACTTAGTGGCCAATAACCGTTTTATCTTTTATTTTATTTAGGTTTAAGGGGTATGAGCTTCAATGTTGTAGAAAATTTGGTCTTTAAAGGAACTTCACAATTATATTAATCTTTTATCAGCACGGAAAGTTGAGTGATGAAGACTCCTATCTGATGAAGACGCCTTTAGATGTCAGGAAGAAATTACCTTAAAGAATTTAGTTAATGAAGACGCCAACAAGTAAGAAAAAAACTGGTGGCTATGAGTCCCATGCCATTCGTATTCTCCCTCCTGCTGAGAAAATAACACTTTAGGCTTTAGATAGAAAATAATAATTCTTCTCTCTCTCTCTTCTCTCTCGATCTCTCTTCTTGTCTCTACTCCTCTCTCTCTCTCTCTCTCTCTGGGAGAGGAGTACGTAGTTTATAAGATAAAGGCTGTTAGTGGCTCCACCCATCGAAAACCCAATCTTCAGTTCCTAATATTTGTAGGTTTTATGTTGCCACATGTTTGCACTTGTGGACTTGGCAGTATGCCGCGGATAAAGTCTGCAAAATATAGTAAGTAAAAGTTACTGTAAATGGAACTAAGGAGAGACGGACGTGCTCTACATTTTCTTAGGCTATGCTTCTTCCCTTTTGCTTTTGGTCGCTGTTCAGTTAAGGAGAGAATTTAGTTTCGTTTCGTTTGTTATTGCTTTCCGTAGGGGGATAGTGCCGTCAGTGCATCTCATGCAGTGCACTGTAGGCGTTACTTAATGTTCTTTGCAGCGTGCCTTCGGTTTCTAGCAGCAACCCCTTTCGTTCCCTTTGCTGTACCTTCCTTCATATTCTCTTTGTTCCATCTTCCTTTCCACCTTCTCTTAACAATTGATTCATAGAGGTTTTCCTCCTGTTACACCTTTCAAACCTTTTTAATGTCAATTTCCGTTTCAGCGGTGAAGGACCTCATAGTTCCCAGTGCTGGACCTTTGGTCCAAATTCTATATTCAATTCGATTTGTTATTGCTCTAGAATGTTAAGGTTGTCTAACTAGTTTGTGCAGTTTACTCGGTATCGTGATTGGTTTGTTGATGTTCATAAATATTTTGTCTTATTTCATTCATCCAGTCAAAATTGAGTGTTTATTTCAGATTTTACCCGAACACCCTCATTCTTTTATTTGTAACGTTAGACGTCTATAGAAGAGGATGATCTTTTAATTTCCTTAGTGTTCTGTAAAAAGCTTGTTAAGTGTTAAAGTTGTTCTTTCTTTAAGAAAGTGTTCGCGTGGCATGTTACTGTCATAAACTTGGCCGTCTCTTGTTGGCGCTTTGCTGGCATGGTCAGGTTGCTGTCAAGATTTTGCAATTTCAAATATGGTTTGTATTTGGGAATGCAATGAATAACCGATTATTTTTCTTTCATTTTGTGCCTGGTCTTAATAGCGTGTGGTTTTAATGTCTCTAGGTCCAAGAAAATGTAGTGGAAAGATGTAGCCGTAGCCAATTGTTGAGATTCATGTTCCAGTTTTGTAGCGAGTTTGACCTCGGTATCTTGGAGTTGAGGGAACCTCATAATTGATAGGATAGTTATCTTTTATCAGTGCCGAAAGTTGAATGATAAAGAAATTCGAATTGATGAAGACGCTTTAAAATGGCGCCCCCCCAAAAAAAAAGCCGCATTGATTGCCATTGCCAACTGGTGGAGACGTGCCCGATGTCATTCATCTCTCTCTCTCTCTCTCTCTCTCTCTCTCTCTCTTCTCCTCTCTCTCTCACACAGCCAGGTTGTCTGTTTTGGCAGACTTGTTACAGCGGTTTTTATGATGTCATTTGTTTAGGTAGTACTATTCCTGTGTCGTCGTTTTTTTTTTATGTCCTTTTGGGAAAGAAACTCAACTATATTTAAGTCTTATATATTTCCTGTTAATTCTTACATGTATTTGTTACCCTATTACTAAATACTTTTTCCGTGTGATTTCCGTTTTTCTCGTCCATTCTTGACTACCTTTAATATGCGATAGTTTCTGTAAATCCTCGATGTTGTTCTTGCATTTGGATGTCGACCGTCAAGATCTCTTGAAGGTCTCAAGACATTTCCTTTCAATTAATGTCAAAATGCGAATTATGAGTTTGACAGAGGAAAAACTGACGGCCTTTGGCTCTGAATTATGGATGCCCAGACTTTCGTCCGCCGATAACGTTCTGTTTCTGATCAGCCGTGTCTTGCTGGTACCTTGTATAAGGCTTGCGCAAAAACCTAAGATACTGTAACTATGAAATTTTTCGACAATATCATATGGCCGCGAGGTGATTAACCTATGGGAGAATTGGGCGAAGAGATCTGTAAGGATCTTACGTAAAAACTAAACTAATTTGATGGACATCTGAATAAGTTAATGAATTTTTTTTACTATTAACTTTGGGAAGAAATCATAAGTAGTCGCGGATGCAATAGAGCCGGCCATTTACTTGTGGTACCCTTATGTTGATAATTGAGTTTTGCCGTGTTCGTTTCTTAATATTAAATAGAATTGACTTTTCAAGGTCATGGAGAAATCAGCAACTTAAACTCTTCAGAGATGCTACATGTTGACCGTATCCGTACATGAATGGTTTTAACAATTTTAACTTCGAAAGGCAAGGTTACAAACAGGAGATTCTCTCTCTCTCTCTCTCTCTCTCTCTCTCTCTCTCTCTCTCTCTCTCTCTCTCTCTCTCTCTCTAACGCGAGCTTACTCTGAGGTGAAAGATGGTATATAAAGTTCACACGTTCAGAATTGCGCCCTTGTCGGAGATATGCTCTCCGTCAGAAGCCATGAAGGTGTTTTTGCTTTCTTTTTTCCGCTAAATATCTTAAAACATATGTTTTCGTATCCACTTCCACTCTTTATTCCGGAAGATGTGACATTTATTCCCTTGTTTTAAGAATTGTTGACAATTTATATTAGCAGGTTATTCGTTTCTTTAGATTTATTACCATATTTTACTTTTCACTTTAAATTAAACTAACTTTTCATCATCTGTTATTTTTCTACGTATAAAATACTATATGTATAGATATGTATATTATATTAATTCGTATTTTAAGCTTATATTATTTTGCCAGTATCTACGCTTAATTCTCTTCACATCATAAGCATAGTACATATTGCTTCTCTGTCGCCAAATCCTAAATTTTACGTAGATAGTGTCTCGTGTGCGGCATCTTGCCAATTTTTCCTCGTATCTCATTTGTCATGAAAGCTACTTGACATTGCAATTGGTTTTTCATTTATATAATTATTTATGTCTTCAGCATAGTAGTGCCTCGTGAGGGTGGGGGCCCGGTTTAGTGCCATCAGTGCACCTCATGCTATGCACTGTAGGCATTACTTAGGTTCTTTGCAGCGTCCCTTCAGCCTCTAACTGCAACCCCTTTCATTCCTTTTACTGCTCCTCCTTTTGTATTATCTTTCTTCCATGTTATTTCCACCCTCTCCTAACTATTGTTTCATGGTCCAACTGCTTGTCACACCTTTCAGCGCTGATGACTTCATTGGCCCCAGCGCTTGGCCATTAGCCTAAAGTCTATCTTCTATCAATCTGTCACAGTAGTGTACCAATGCCGTATAGTTCCTCGTTGGACGAGTGGATTTTGCGCTCGGCTACCAATCCGGTGGTCTGAAGTTCGATTCTCTGCGGTGCCAACGTGGAACAAGAAGAATTTATTTCTGGCGATAGAAATTCATTTCTCGATATAATGGGGCTCGGATTCCACAATAAGCAGTAGGTCCCGTTGCTAGGTAACCAATTGGTTTCTAGCTACGTCGAAATATCTAATCCTTCGGGCCAGCCCTTGGAGAGCTGTTAATCAGCTCAGTGGTCTGGTTGAACTAAGATATACTTAACTTTTTAACCAATGCTGTATATTTTTAACGTGTTGGCCTGTGGTCACCGCCATTGCTTGAGGAATTGACTTTGCCAAGTCGAAGGCTTTCCCTTCTCCCTGCTGTTAAATGCATGACCCACATTCGAGAAGTCTGGTCCCTCCCAAACCTCCTGTCGTAGTTCCCCTTTACGTTGGGGAATGAGGAAGTGACGCCAGTCGCTTAGAGGAATGAAGGAAAGGCAAGGCAATAAATCTCACTGCAACAGACCTAGGTGAAGAGCGGAGCCACATTCTGAGCTGCTTGTACCTGCTTTTGAGTTCTTTGTTTTTTCTATTTGAGTTTTCGTTTTGTGGGGGCGGGGGCAGGATGTTGGTTGCTTATTTTGTTAAATATATACATTTTGTCGACTACCTCAGTGGCGTGATCGGTATTGTCTTGGCCTGCCACCTCGATGGCCGCGAGTTCGATTCTCGGGCATTCCACTGAAGTGTGAGAGATGTGTATTTCTGGTGATAGATGTTCACGAATCTCGACGTGGTTCGGAAGTCACGTAAAGCCGTTGGTCCCGTTGCCGAATAACCACTGGTTGAATGCAACGTAAAAACACCATACAAACCAAACCAATTCTCTCTCTCTCTCTCTCTCTCTCTCTCTCTCTCTCTCTCTCTCTCTCTCTCTCTCTCTCTCTCGCAATGACTAATTTAAATCCGGTGTTACGAAGCTTTGAGATTGCAGTCGGTGAGAATGTTTGCGATTTGTAATCAAGTGTTAGAAAATTTTTAGGTTTAAGTTTGTTTATATTTCGATTTTAAGGGTTGTGCCAATCAAGTGAACTTCCATGTTGGTATTCCGTGTCCTTGCTTTGGTCGTGAGTTGTTCTTCGCCTTGTGATTTTGTTGTACCCTGAAATGACGTGTTACTGTACCCGGCCTTCTGCCAAATGGTTACTGTGGGCATGAGTCACCTTCTCTTGATATTACCAGCGGTGATACAATTTTCATTATGTTTTAACAATTTACTTAGTATTCATCAATTAATACCTTCTGTTACTTCTTCCTAATAAACACCATATTCTTTGGAAGTTTGATAATCAAGTCAGTTGGCCCTGTGTGCGTGTTCCGTATGATTTGGGGTCTTACATTTTCTTTTTGAAATCAATAAATAAGTAATAACATTAATAATAATACACACAGCCCTTCCACTGGAGCCTGTGCAACGAAAGATCAGGCTACCTTGCAGTCAAGTAAGTGGGCGTACGGCAGCCACCAAAATGAAGGAGTGATAGAAAACGATCAGGCAAAGATCCTCTGGGAGCTATGGTATTCAAGAACGGATAGGTTTGTGATAACGTGTCCAAACAGGACCAAGACGTGACGTGATTGACAAAGTCAGAAGAAGTACCACTCATTGATGTCGCAATACCATGGGACACCAGAGTTGAGAGAAAGAGAGGGAAAAAAATGGATAAGTACAAGATCTGAAAATAGAAATAAGAAAGATATGGGATATGCCAGTGGAAATCATACCCTATAAAACATAGAGCACTAGGAAGCAAACGATCCCAAGATCCTGAAAAGGAATCTAAAAAGAAAAACTAGAGGCTGAAGTAGCTCCAAGGACTCATGCAGAAGAAGTGTGATCCTAGGAAACGGCAACACCACAATTAGTAAGAAAAGTGATGGACTCCTAATGGAGGCAGGATGCAACCCGGAACCCCACAAACTATAATACCACCCAGTCGAATTGGAAGGACTGTGATACAGCAAAAAAAAAAAAAAAAATAATAATAATAATAATTCAAATACCTGGGAATAATAGAAGGAGGGGATATAAAACACCAAGAGATGAAGGACACGATCAAGAAAGAATATATGCAGAGATTCAAGGCGATACTCAAGTCAAAACTCAACGCCGGAAATATGATAAAAGCATAAACACTTGGGCAGTGCCAGTAATCAGATACAGCGCAGGAATAGTGGAGTGGACGAAGGCAGAACTCCGCAGCATAAACCAGAAAACTAGGAAACATATAACTATACACAAAGCACTACGCCTAAGAGCAAATACCGACAGACTATACATAACACGGAAGGAAGGAGGACTGCGTCAACATCGAGAACAGCACTGGGACAATATCTGAAAACCAGTGAAGACGAGTGCCTCGAGAGTGCATGGGAAGAAGGACTGATAAAAGAAGACGAAGACCCAGAAATATACAGAGACAGGAGAGTGACAAACAGAACAGAGGACTGGCACAACAAAACAATGCACGGACAATACATGAGGCAGACTAAAGAACTAGCCAGCGATGACACATGGCAGTGGCTACAGAGGGGAGAGCTCAAGAAGGAAACTGAAGGAATGATAACAGCGGCACAAGATCAGGCCTTAAGAACTAGGAAGTGCAATGGGAAAATGAAACCATAAACCAAATAGCAAGCGAATGTCCGGCACTTGAACAGAGCCAGTACAAAAAGAGACATGATTCAGTGGCAAAAGCCCTCCACTGGAGCCTGTGCAAGAACCGTCAGCTACCTTGCAGTAATAAGTGGTACGAGCACCAACCTGAAGGAGTGATAGAAAACGACCAGGCAAAGATTCTCTGGGACTATGGTATCAGAAGAGATAGGGTGATAAGTGCAAATAGACCAGACGTGACGTTGATTGACAAAATCAAGAAGAAAGTAACACACATTGATGTCGCAATACCATGGAACACCAGAGTTGAAGAGAAAGAAAGGGAAAAAATGGATAAGTATCAAGACCTGAAAATAGAAATAAGAATGATATGGGATATGCCAGTGGAAATTGTACCCATAATCATAGGAACACTAGACACGATCCCAAGATCCTGAAAGGGAATCTAGAAAAACTAGAGGCTGAAGTAGCTCCAGGACTCATGCAGAAGTGTGTGATCCTAGAAACGGCGCACATAGTAAGGAAAGTGATGGACTGCTAAGGAGGCAGGATGCAACCTGGAACCCCACACTATAAATACCACCCAGTCGAATTGGAGGACTGATAAAAAAAAAATTATAATGCGCAAGTGAGAGCTTGATTATGAAACTTCTATTCACGAAGAAATCCATAAGGTTTGCTCTCGGCAAAAATTATATGAAGTAGACAGTCTGCTGAGAAATCACGATGCATATTCCACAGTGTCTAGTTTCCTTCCCTCTTTTCTGTGGGTTTCTTGCCTCCTCCTAAGAGGGTAGTTATTCTCCTTAAGGAGATTCCTCCCACGTTCAAGACTCCGGAGGTTTTAGGCCTACCAGTCGGTGGGTCCGGAGGCCTATACTTTCCCTTCCGCTCCAGTGTTGCCAACTGTAGGGTAATTATCCTACGCGTAGGGTAGTCTGAGCAAAATCTGAGACAGCAGGGCAATATTGTCAAGTGTAGGGTAATTGTGACAAGGTAGGTTTAGATCAATATGCTTATTAGTATTCATGATATTGCATGTAAACATAATCTAAAGATTTATTTATCATCATAGCCGCCGAATGTTGGGTTCATTTTCAATTATGTAGGGTAATTTCTCGTCTCCTGTAGGGGGCGTAGGGTTAGAGTTGTTGGCGTCACTGGTCACTGGTCCGCTGTCTTGAATTTCATGGTGTGATTGTGCTCGGGAGCTGTTCTTTTCAAGTCTGTTTGAAATGAATTGTCGTTGGTGTGGATTTCCTTGAATACTTTTAAAAGTTATTAGGATACAGAATACGCAACTTTCCAAGGCATTTGCTCTCTGCTTGAAATTATGTAATAATTGGAAGAAAATATTTTAGGGTCATAGAGAGAGAGAGAGAAAGGGATGTCTCAAAGACTTATTAGTCCATCCGAGGAGACATCGTGTGCTCACTTCCCTCTAGGTCTTACTGTGAAGAGAGAGAGAGAGAGAGAGAGAGAGAGAGAGAGAGAGAGAGAGAGTTCACAAGGAGTTACAAGGATTATAATATATGGGGATGGATCAAAGACTTGTTATTCCATCGAGGAGACCTCGTTGGTTCTCACTTATCTAGGTATTACTGGAGAGAGAGAGAGAGAGAGAGAGAGAGGAGAGAGAGAGAGAGAGAGAGAGAGAGAGAGAGAGAGAGAATACGTATCACCATGTTTAAACAACTCCAGTGTAGGGCTGCCGACGGCAGATCTTCAATCTCCTCATCAGGAAATGTAGTTACGGCCGGAATCTAATGAGTTTTCCTTTCAGCACCGAAATTTTTCGGGTGTACTGCTGAGGGCAATGTATTTATTTTTTTCTATTAAGCGATCTCCTCTTTCTGTATTTCCCTTTACCTTCTGGAACTTTTTTTTTCTAATGAAATCATATTTTGTTGAAGCTCGAATTTCAAGCCAGTGGGCCCTGTGGGCTTGTTCCTTTTCAATAGGGTTCATCTTCTGAATATATAAATAATAATAATAATATAATAATAATAATTATATATTAATTAATAATATAATAAATAATAATAATCATAATAATAATAATTAACAAAATAATAATGAATAATAATAACAAAATAATAATATAATACAAACAAATAATAATAATAATACAAATAAAATAAATAATAATAACAAATAAATAAATAAGGAAATAATACAAATAATACAAAATAAATAAATAATAATACAAATAATAAATAAATAATACAAATAAAATAAATAAATAACAAATAAATTAATAATAAATAAAAATAATAATAAATAATTATAAATAATAAATTAATGGGAAAGTAAATCCAAAGTAGTGTGTATGTTTGATTTTGTTATTTGAAATATATAAAGCAGAAAAAAACTTTCTGCTTTATATATTTTAAATAACAAAATCAAACAGACATAATATTGTGGATTTACTTTCCCATTTTATTGACTCACGAGATTATGAGTGTTCTCTGAAATAATAATGATATAAAAGATGACTAATGTCGTTTAGGGCGTGGCCCTCATGGACAGGTGATGATACAACGGGCACAGGTGTCTCCTCCTCCCAAATATAGGTCGGAGTCCGACCAATACATCTGTGGAAATCTGAATGTACCTTTGCACCTTTCTTTCAAGAGTGAGATAATTTTTGTTGATGCTGAATTGCCTTGGTTTGTTTTCTGCAGAATATATTATTTTTAATAAAAGCACTTTTTAATATAAGCTCTTTTGACGTCAATCTGACGCAAGCCTGTGGTTGCTGAAGTATTCTGTGGTTATAAGTCAAGCGCAAGAATCAGCGAGTTACTTTCACCGCCAGACAATTTTCAAAGCATTTACCTTACCTTTCAGAGAGAATCATCTTTTTAGGTTTTTTAAAATTATGTAACAAACTCCCACGTGATGTCGGACGTTTTTCTACATCGTACAGATTCATAAATTTTATTACCAGTATATGTTGTGGAATATTAATAAGAGTGATGTAATTGTAGCAATTGGAAGTTTGATTTAAAGCACTTGTGATTGAAATGGCTCAGGACATGGTTATTTATGCAACCCGATGAATTCATTAGGGGAAAGTAGTATTTTGTGGTCAGTGTTATTGCTTCCTTGTTAGAGTGATGGTCGCTTGATGTACCTGTGAACATCCCCTTCGTTCCTGTCTTAGCTTAACGTTAGTGAATATTCTGTAGGAATGTGTGTGTCTATATATAGTATATGTGTATGGTATAGGTGTATGTATATATATGTATATATATATTATATTAGTATATATATATATAGAACTGAATATCATAGTATATAATAGAACTGCATAGTAGTGTGTATGATTAAAGGATATATATGAGCACAGTGAAAAAATAAATTGAGTTAATTTGCCGTTATGATCTGGAAATGCCTAAATAATTGCAAGAGGTAAGGTGAAAGACGCACGACATGGAGTGTGACAGGGACTGACGTGCTGGTAATGAGCGCTCAGTGAAGATTTACACAATACTACACATACCTCTGAAGCACTTGCAAAGATTGTGCCCGGAGACTTAACCTAGACTAATGTCTTGAGTGCCCACGAGCCAGTATCCTTTTTAGGAAAAAACCGCGTATATATTTATAGTAAGCAACGCATTGAGACCTGAAAGAACCTATTTAATGTTGGCGATGACTAACGAAGTAATTACAGTATACCCTCTGAGCGGTCAAGTGAGCGGAGAGGATACGTAGCAGACTCGTCGACGATAGGTTCATGGTCTGTTTGTTTATTTTTTTTGTCTTTATACGTTGGTGTATATCTCCGAGGGGACTCTTCATTTTTGTAAAGTTCAAAGTTGAGAGCTTACTGCTTATAAAGCCTGCAGTCATAAGCCTTTTTTTTATTGCTTGGTTAGGCTTTGAGTCATACTTTATCTTGATTGAATTTTGGTTATCGCCGGGGAGCAAAAGAAAGTTTTCGAACGTTAATTTGGTATGAATTTTTCATAATAAGTGAATATATAAATGAAAGTCTATAGTCTTTCAGGATATAATGTAGTGTTTTGAACCAGATAAAATACTTCTAAGAAGCAGAAGACATTAGCTGCCAATATCTTGGAACATTATGGCCGTTAACTGTATGAATTTTTTTATTGATCCAGTTAATGATAAAATTTCAGTGCTTTAACGTTCATAGACGTTGCTATTGTTGTGACACTTATTAGAATTAAGAAATACATCGTATGTGGACTATAGATATCATCATTCAGGGAATAGTGCAATTCAGAGAGAGAGAGAGAGAGAGAGAGAGAGAGAGAGAATCATCTGTTTAATAAGTTGTCAGTGCTTTGACCCTCGACTTAATCTGGCAGAAACATTTACGACGATAGCGTTATGTAAATAAACGACTAGATTTATACATGAAATGCCGAGACTTCGTAGCTTGGGAATATAGGAACCCCCCCCCCCCCCCCAACCCCCCCGGGCCTACGACACCCCATTTCGGCACCGGAACCCCGGTTATGCTCGAGGCATCCGGAAGATTATAGCCAATCCTCTTGTCGGCGGTGCAGTCTATTCTTAGCAAGACTTTTACCGAATCCCTTTCAGCGAATAACTGTCTAGGGAGGTTTGGGATGCGATTGACTGCCAGTTGGAGTATTAAGCTAGATTTATCTACAGTCATCGGAGGCTGTGCAGACATTTTTCTATGGCCTGTTACGAAGGAAGAAATATTGAAGGTGTTATTCCGTGGCGCCTTGGTTCCACTCGGGATTTCTACGACTGTTCTTCCGCCTCCACCTTTTGGTGATAAAAATATCGGGTGCTGAGTCTAGTACGATGGGGAGAGAAATTGCGTTGGACCTTGAGAGTTTGAGTTTTAAGAGCCAATACAGAATGAGAAATGTAATATTTTATTTCGTATTGTGCTTACTAATATATGTATGGACTATTTAATAAGTTTTTTTTTTATCTTTTATTAGAAAAAATATAATCATTACATAATACGTAGGCTGTCGCAGAATATTACAAAATTAGATATATATACAATATTTACAATTACTATTGGTTAGAATGAATTAGAAATAAAAATCAGTGTACTTTTTGCTAAATAGATTTTCAAATTTTTTAAAAATAACTTAGTTTACTTTTAACAAAGGCACACGTTTCTTCTTTTGAATGTTTGTTCGTACTAATCCAGACTGCATATATATATATATATATATTATATATATATACTATAATATATATATATATATATTATTATATATATTATATATGCACCAGCGATCATATTATAGCACTATTCCGGTAATTTTAGTATTATATTTTAAATTGAACATGATGGCATTCGAGAATTTATCCCTATTGATCTCACACCAAAAGATTAGTGCATTTTGGGACTATTTAGTAAGTTATAGAAAATACGTCAGGTTTTCTATCTTGTAAGGAGTGGCGCCTTAAGTGAAGTTTCTGATGCCAATTCCCCGAGGAAGTGACGACTGACGAGCCCTCTAGGGAATGGTTGGCGTGCTGTGCCTTCCCTTCTCTTCTTTTCTTTTGAGTGCTATAACAGTGATTCTCCTATTTTTTTTTTTTTTTTTTTGGTTCTGTATCATCAATTTTAAATTGACACCACTTTTTTAGGCCTACAGATTATGAATAACTTGAAGTAGCAAAACTTTCCCTTTTTCCTGTCATCAATTTTAAATTGAAACCAGTTTTTTAGGCCTACAGATTATGAATAACTTGAAGTACCAAAACTTCCCGTTTTCCTCTGGGTCACCGGTTTTAAATTGAAACTTTTTTAGGCCTGCATATATTGAATTTATCAAGTACCAGACTTTAGGGTTTTGCCATGTTGGCTCGATCTGTTAGCTATATGTAATTTTCACTTTATAGACTGTGTGTCTTTTGAGAGGTAAATGGTGTAGGCATGCTTTAAACTTTTACTGTAAATTATGAAGGTCTTTTTTGGGATGGTATAATCATGTCATTGATTATAGTTTACAGCTGACAGACTTCACCATAAATGATTTTAGATTTGAAAGTGTTCTTTTCTCTTGTTTTAACTATCCTGTTTTAAAGTTTTAAGGAAGATTCAGCATTTACACTTGGTAATTTAATTATGTTTTTTCTTTAGATTGATCAATGTCTAGTTGTGGGAAACTTTGATGAAACTTTCGCCTAGGAAATTAAACACGTACCTCTAGCGTAGTTTATTTGTTTTAACGAAATTTTTCATGAATTTTTTTTCTTAATACACAGTACGAACAGTTAATACACTAGTTTGTAGTTTTCAGATACGTTAATCCTATGTTGTAACATATTGCGTGTTAACATATTCAGCCTACCATGCAGAGGAACTGTTTTTAGGGGTCAATAAAAAAATGGCACTAATAACGTAATGTGGTATGGTCTTCGCAAAAATTAACATCTGCGATGAAAACTATTTTTTGTGTTAATATTTTTTCATATGTGCAATAAAGGCTACAGTGATATATTTTAATACTTAAACAAAATGAAGTTACAACGGTCCGCACTTGTGGGTGGTACTTTATGTCCATACTCCATAGGGTTGGGACTTGCCGTACCGATCATATCATCCATTATCGTATTTGTGACGGTACTGCCACATTAATATGATTAACCACCAGCATCATCCTTACGCTCATATAATATTTAGTTTCAAATGCAGAATGCAGAAGAAACACTGACGGATTGTCAGTCTAGCCACTGTGGATTCGGGTCTCTGCCTCAACGTGAAGTGTTGCCAAAACATTCTCTTTGTGTGCGCACTGCTGCTGATTCTTCCGATCTTCCCTTTTAGACGCATTAGTCAGGCGAATAAGCAGCATGCCAGATCAAACGTTGAACCCTCATTAACGCATGGTACACGAAGGGAGACGTGTAGTAGTTGTTGTCGTAGAAGCTTTAAATTGAAGTTTGTTAATATTGTAGATTTTGAAAATACTTGACGCATATGCGATGTGTCGTCGTTTAAAAATTAGACGCATATACGTGTTGTAACAGTTAAAAACATTTTTTTTAGACGCAAATGCAGAGTATATACGTATTGTTTTTAATTCTTGTATGCCAAGTAGTAAAGAATCATTAATAGTTAGTAAATGTGGGTCTCGGTACAGAATATCAGAATTTAATACAATGAGTGAATTATTTAACCAGTTATAGTAGGTTTATGTTGATGTACTTATTGCGGAAATGCGTTTGTTACTTTTCCAATTTATAGGCACTTGCAGTGCGTAAACCATTGTGCTGAGCTGTGCCAAGTCAGGTCGTCTGTGACAACTCGCGTGATTAGATTCTTTGGCATTTTTGTTTAGAGGTGATGAGGGACAACAGAAAATGGAAAAAGAAGCAAATGGAATAAATGTGACCCAAACATACCAGTAAAGTAAAAGGAGACTTGAACTAAGCAGTCTGGGAATTGTCGATGCATCTCGGAAATGTTTGAAATGCTGTTGTTTTGATAGCGCTACTAAACCTCCTCTATTTTTAATGTATATTCATTTTGTGCATAGGTGATTGGCAGAGGATAGAAAACTGATACTATATCCTTTTTCTGGATAGAAGATCTTAAGTATGTCTTAACGCCATATGCGTCAATTTCTTGTGCTGCAGTTGTTTTTCAAATGTTCTCTCTCGCGCCAGAGCGTGATCGTTCACGACTGAAAGACACGAACTTTCCAACATCCAGAGATGGTTCAGTTTCAAACAAACTCGAATGCTGTCGGTGACGGAGTGGGCGGAGCAGAGGGTGTGTGGTGGGAGGTGAACTTCGCTTATGGATGCCTGTTGCTCCCGATGTCGAAGGAATCGAATAATTTTGCAAAGCTAATGGGGAACGATGTGGAAAAACATCGTGGAGTTTATGTGAATCATAAATACTTCATGTTTTCTTTGAGAATGCCAGAAACGGCTAGATTATCTAGGGCCACAAAGCTTTTTCTGTTTTTCAATGAGGCTTAGCCTAGTTGGAAAGATGGTTCAGTGTTTAGAAAATAAATGCTTCTATTTTCTTTGAGAATGCCAGAATAGGCTAGATATCTAGGGCTTTTTAAATTAGACTTACCCTAGTTGGAAAGATGGTTCGGAGTGTTTAGACTCGAAAAGCAATGTGGGTGCGCTGCAACGTTGAGTGTGTGTGTGTGTGTGTGTGTGTTTGCGTTTTGTTGTGTATACTGTATAAGCTTCTGGCTCCCGTCCAGACGACGGTCGATATGGTTCTTCGAAGGAAGGGGGCCGTGGATGGATAGGCGTGTAGGGGGAAGGGGAGCAGACTTGTGAGCTGTCTCGGTGCCATCGCCCCCTGTTGGGTCACGAGGGTGTGTCCTAATGCAGTCCCTACTTATTAGACGTTATGGGAGGTATTCTCTTACATTAAGGAGCTCTCGACACTGATGGCCTGCAGTGGCTTTGAATGAAAACGCGAAAGCGAATAATTGTGAAAAGATGTCAGTATATCTTTTAGAATTATAATTATATATTTTGATTTTTGGTAACTTCATCGTTGTTTGGTGGGTGGGGTTCAGAGAGTTCGTGAGTGCGAGTTAGGCCCTTCATTATTTAAATTGGTTTAATTCAACTTTGATGTGTATGCGCAACACGGAGAAAGTTTTACATACTGGCTAAAAGGAAGAACTGTTGTATTTTTTCTTAACTTTAAAGTTTTCTGCTTTGTCGGTTTATGATCATGCTCACATGCCAACTTTTGGAGATGTTCATAGAAAATATTAATTTCTTGTGCTCTTGCATTTTATGGAATAATTAACAGGCTTAAATATATAAGCAAAGTTAATCAGTACAATCTGAGTAATATAATGGTCAACAAAGGCATGTCAATTGCAGGGAGCGTGCCAAGTTAGTTAAGAGCTGACAAACACAAAACTTTTAAGCAACGCTACTGAAGTATGTTTTAAGGTAGCGTTAGTATTGTGGCTTCTGTTAACCAGAGACCACGAATAGCCACGGCACTGCCCTTAAGGATACGTCCGAGCTCTACAATATTGGGGAACAAGATTTATGTGATAAGCTGTCACTTTAGAAGAATCTCGGTTCTTTTCCCAGCGTAAAGCGGAAAACGTACCCAGAGAGGAAGAAGGCCCAGAAACTTGATAGTAGCGCGATGTTAGCGTATTAGCACAATCAAGAATTATCGTGCTCGTAATTAGCGTTGTCACATGTTGAAGGAGAAAGATTCCTACAGCATTGTACAATTACGTAGTTACAGATTTTAGCTATTTGTCTGCTTGCATCATTTAGTTGGCTAATAGTATTATGTTTTACTAAGATCTATCTGTTATAAAAATTCACGACCCAATGTCAACGTTTAGTCATTTTGATTGTTTATTTTATTTACAGTTCATGTGTATGATATGCATACATGTATATAAATGACGATTTAAAGTGCTGTATCAGTTATATATTTTACTGTATATTTTGACATTGATTCCGAACGCATTTCACGTCCGCATATCAGAAATGAACCTTCACACAAAAAATGAAAGCGTCTAAACTTTCATATATTAACGTAATGCGAGTTTAACCATCCACAAAATGCTATAGCAGTATCCAGTATCTTTCTCCATCCAGTGGGACAGGGAGACAAACATTCGAGACCCATTAACTTTTGAAGGATAGAGAATAAAATCTTTTGTCAGAAACCATGAAACCGTTTAATCCCAGCGGGTTCAAACTAGTGTTGGCGGTTATTTACAACCTATGCCTTTACGCTCCGTGCTTCTCAAGTGCTTTGGCATTTACCTGCGTTCAGTGGAGGAATCTCCATAATTAATGCCAGCTCTCTCTCTCTCTCTCTGTCCTTCGAAACCAAAAGACATTTGCCAATGATTAGAGAGAGATGTTTACGATTGCTAACATGACTCAGATGATTGACCCTTGGAGAGCTGTGTTTAATGGTAATGGTAAATAGAGAGAGAGAGAAAAAAATCATGCTGTGGTTAGCAGCATCGTCATCAGTTGGATCGAAGGCAACTCGCGATATACTACTGTATGGGAAATGAATATGATTCTTATGACATATATGCTGACTCCAAGCTGACGTTACCCTGCTTACATTGCTCGGCTTTAATTGAATCCGGGGCCGACAGATGACTATACTCTGTATTTTTCCATCTGTCCATCCGCCTGTGGTGCTCGCGCATGGTAACACTGCGTCCCGGGCTTTAAATAGTTACGCTAAGTGTAAGTTTTAGGTAAAAAAAAAAGTATATCTTGGTGTACATTTGCACCTGAAAAGTGTTTTAATAATTTACTGTATGCGAATTACACAGTTAATATTCGAAATTGTATAATATTTAAAGCCCGGAACGCAGTGTTACCATGCGCAAACACCACAGGCGGATGGACAGATGGAAAAAACAGAGTATAGTTTTTTTTTACCGTGGATAATTCAGGATTACGAAGGTATACTTGAATAAAAATAGTCTATGTTCGCACCCTTGATTTTTTTTTAAGTGTGGATCTTTCTATTCTAGTTTAACTTTTCATCAGATATTGGTCATGAATTGAATGGGCGTGCAAAAGCCCCTGGTTGAACTTACATTATTTATATAAATTTTAATGTTGACGGTTTTTTTTTTATTTTGCAAAGCTGCTTTTGATTCATTTTACGGGACTGTGCAAGAATAGTTGGTTAGGTCAGAGGGATTCGATAAAGGGAGAAAAACACACAACATATGTAATGTGTTGCAGCAGTTTCACCTTAAAAGAAGTATATAATCTAAACCACCTATCCCATTTTAATTATACTGTATATTCCATAGTCAATGCTGATATAATTTAATTTTTTTTTTGTCATTCGGGGTACCTAAAGATGAATATTTGAGACACTACCGAGTATCGTTTTATAGCAAAGTTGGGAATTATGAATTAGAAAACTGTCATTAATGATAATAAGTAAAGGTTGGTAAGAAGAGTAATGAATAACGTGAAAATCCAATGATTTTGAACTCTTAAAAAATCAAAATTTGGCAGCTTGTCTTGAACTCTCTTTTTTATAGTTTTATATAAGACACTTGCTGACTTATCTCTTAGTATTCACTTCAGATTTCATCATTAAGTTGGGTCATTAACATTGTTGTCATGTGATGGCAATCGACGAGTCGGAAGCCATAAACTACTTTCATGTCATAGATAAGGGCACATGCATAACTTCGACCCCATTATAGTCATTCAGTTACACCTGCCCTCTCTCTCTCTCTCTCTCTCTCTCTGGCCTCCAGTATGTAAATGTCCATAGATAAAGTTTGAATGAGTTGTAATTTGTTATAAATGTCTTTATTTAAAGCTTGAATGTGTAGATAGCATCATTTTGATTTACAGTTTTAGCTTGATTGACAGGAAAATTGAATTTACCCTTGTTATCGAAATATATTTTTTACTGATCAACATATCTAACTGGATAATTTTTGTGTCTTTTCAGGTGACGTTCCCTGACATGGAACGCGTGGAATGGCTGAATAAGGTCAGATGATTGTTTTTTATTTAATCATTTTAGCATTTTATTTTCCTTGCCCAAGTTTCCAGATTTATACTTTTTTTTTTTTTTTTTTTTTTTTTTTTTTTTTTTTTTTGTGTTTTTTTTTTTCTCCATCTGTCCCCACCTGCCTGTGGTGTTTGCGTATGGTAACACTGCATCCCGGGCTTTAGATAGTTACGCTATGTGTAAGTTATAGGTAAATAAAAGGATATCTGGGTGTACATTTGTAACTGAAAAGTGTTTTAATAATTTACTGGATGCGAATTACACCGTTAATATTCGAAATGGGATATTATTATTATTGTTGAATGTAAGCTGAATGTAACTATCTAAAGCCCGGGATGCAGTGTTACCATACGCAAACACCACAGGCAGGTGGACAGATGGAAAAAAACCGAGAATAGTCAACATGGGTTCTATGCACTTGATATCCTGATTGTGTCTAGTCTTGATAGAAATTGTAGGTTCTAGATTAATTTAAAACTACAGACTTTTAAATATTAGGTTGACTTTTGTACAGTGTTAGTGTGCTTCAATCCTTTACTGAAATGAATCACATTGAAATTTGTCCACTAATAAGTATTTAAGCTCCTGTGCATTTTGTTACCATGGTCTTCGTGGAAATGGTGAATAACTCTTGTGGTTTTGTCAGCATGAGTGGTATACATCACATCCTCAGTCTGACTGATTCCCTGGAGAGGATGGTGTTAATATATTAAGTAACAAAATACAGTATGTAGTAATATAAAGTAAATTTTAAAATTTTTGTTAGTAATTTGTAAACTAATAGATTTAATCTGCCTAACTGTAAAATTTCAACTAACACTTTACCCTTTCCTCTTGACCAGACACAGTCTGCTGCCCCCCCCCCCCCCCTGAACAAACATCCACTCCCCCCCCCCCCCCCCCCAACACACACACACACCACCACACACACACACACACACCCCCCCCGTGTCCAAATACGCCCACCCCCATTTTATTTTTTACTTCCTGTTGGAGCATCTAATGAAATTGTACCATATATTTTGACCAATCTCTCTGCCTCACTCAATGAATTTCTCTAAAACTTTCCATACGTTGCATTAAGAATATGAGCCTTTACACTTGATGTTTTGACAATGATCTGGTAATTTCATGCCATGTTTCAAAAAGTTGGACTTTATTTTTACCATATATACTGTATTGTTCATGAAGTTGAATTGTGTCTGACTCTTGCTTAAAATTATTCATGAATGGCCATCAATGCCAATAGTTTGACACCACATTATTAAAACATTGAATTGATAATTCCACAGGTTATGCATTGGATATAAAATTGAACGGCACAATACATTTTTGTACAGATTCATGAATTCTCTCAGGTGGTGTGCCCAGTTAAGCAGTCATTTTCGTTTTTAATTATACCTTATTTTAGATATGCTTGGGTAATTTGCTGTGACATGATCTTTTATATTTGATCCTTAGTACATATTGTATTCGCCCATATAGCTATCTCACCCATAGCATCCACATTGGTAATTTCTAAAAGTACATTGTCATCTGTGCTATACTAATTGAAAATAGGCATAATATATATGTATACTGTAGTTGAAAATAGGCATATATGTATACTGTAGTTCCTTATAATTATAAAATTTTGTTTTTCAAACTACATACTGTATTGTATTAATTTTTTTGTCATAAATCAATGTTGCTTTTTACGTTCAGAATTAATACTTATTCATTTTAGCCGGACACTTGTCTCTTGTCAGTGTTCTGTTGTAAGTATTTTTCTTATGTTGATGCCGTACAACAAATTTTACATTTGCAGATCATCCGCCAGCTGTGGCCTTATGCAGGGCATTATGTGAAGGACTTGTGCAAATATTCCATTGAACCAAGCCTTAGAACTGCCCTGGAAGAATACAAATTGTCAGGGTTCCAGTTTGAGAAAATTATTTTAGGAGATACTCCCCCAAGATTTTCTGGTGTCAAAGTTTATGATGACACCTCCCGTCATGAAATTATCATGGACATGGATGTTGCGTAAGTAGTTAAATAGTGACTTTCTTTCTCTTTTAGTTAGTGGTACTGTCCACCGTGTAAAGATGAATTGCCATTGATCATAACCACAGAGCTCATTTGGCCAACAGCTCCCCGTTCAGCATTGTCAGACTTGCATGAAAACTATGAATACGTAGTTTAAAAATGAACTAAACGGTATAGTCTATCCCTTGATGCAAACAAACAGAGCAACCTAAAAGGGTGACAAGTTTCGGCGCATACATTTTGGTAAGAAATAAAGAAATTTCTATTATTATCTTGACCCAGATGGAAGTGCCAATGCAATCAAGCAACAAGCAATAGATTTGAGTCATCTCTGACAATTTGACATAGTTACTCCTATTGATAAAATCAAAGCAAAATGTAACCTATCAGCATGGATATTGGAAACTTTTTCAAAGAGTCTGTGGACCCTGTGGGTGACATTGATTTAACCAGGCATAAACTATTGCTTTCCAGTGTAGCGTATGCCAGGGTAACTATGGCCAAATAGATGGGCTGAGGAGGTATGATGCAGCGTGACTAAAAACAATCTGCTCTTTAATTCTGTACAAGACTGAAGGCATTAAAACTAAGTACTACAGGCAGTCTCCGGTTATTAGCGGACTCGGTTAATGGGGATCCAGTTTTATGTTGCTTGTCTAATGCCATAAGATTGGCAATTTATGACACCTTAAGGCTTGAGTTCCGGTTATGGCACCACTAATATAGAGTTAAGGCACCATAACATACGTAACAGGTGCCATTGACTGGATATCAGTGCCATAAATAGCCGAGTTTTGGTTCATGGCAGTTTTCACTTATCGGCACCCCATCAAGAACAAACCCCCCCACTGATAACCGGAGACTACCTGTACTGCATAAAGGGTAGGCGTGACCTCTAAAAGTTTTGACTTATTGAGGTGGCTAAACTATTTAATAATAGTCCAGGGTTTAAATATCACTGGAATCTAATCTTTCAAATCTTTAGTTTTGATCTCAGTGCTTTAATGGAGTTTGTTGTAAGTCACATTTAAGAGTCCATGGATATCTTTAGAGATTAGTAGCTTCCTGGTAGAAATCTGGGTAATTGGATCCCTCCTTCATACATGGTAACAGATTTTTCTGCTTCTCTTTATATTAAGGTTATGCTGTGAGGCAATGTGGAATCTGGTCTTCATATTCTTCTATCACGTTTCATTCTAGGTATGCTGGAGATTGTAAGTTTGAAGTCAGTGTCTCAAAATTCAAGATGGGCATCAAAGACCTGAGGGTAAGTAACTATCTTGCAAGTGTTCATGTGTACATATCTTTATGTAGGATGGTAGTTTTATAGTTTTGACAGTGCCAAAAACATGCTCTTCTTGTTTTCATTGCTTTAACTAGAGTAGTCGTAATTGATAATTGAAAGATAGCATTAATGTTAAAGACAAATGATAATTGAAAGATAGCATTATCTTAAGAGACAAAATCATGTGATTTTATTATCAGAGCTCTTATGGGTGTCCTCTTAGAAGTACTTAGGTTAATATACGTTTTTGATAATGTATTCTGTTAATTTATGGTGGTTATCTTAGAGATAATTTCATATTGAGTTTTTAATTAACTGAAGAATGATAACCTTAAGTAATTTTTTCAAATACAGGTATTAAACTTACAGGAACTGCATTGTACTGTAATAATGTTTGTTCTTGCCATCAGTGATAGAATGTGTCAAAGGTTTTCAGTGGTACAGTATTTGAGTTAATGCAAGTGGGAGAAATTATTCTTTTATGAAGCTTTCAGGAGATTTCTTCAGTACTTTAACAACCATTATCTTAGTTATTTAGTTTATCACCTCTGTACAGTATTTGATATTAATTAATAGACTATTAAATGTAAGTTCATTATATGTAAGTTCAAAAGATTTTGTCTTTCAGATTTGCGGAAAAATGAGAGTAGTCATGAAACCACTGGTAAAACAGATTCCTCTGGTTGGTGGCCTTCAAGTTTTCTTCCTTAACAACCCTGATGTAGATTTCAACCTTATTGGTTTAGCAGACGTTTTTGACATGCCAGGCTTAAGGTATTTGATAGTTTGATAGTTTCATTGCAGCCATGTTTATAGTAAGTTGCCTTATCTCCATGGTCAAGAAATACTCGGTCAACCAACTGGTAACTTCCAGGATTGAGAGGCCTCTACTTAGACCTTTGTAGGATGTTCACTTCTCTCAATTTTTTTACTTGCAAGAGAATTAACATAGTTACTCTCCCTAAGAACACTTTTGTATGATAGTTACTCTCCCTAAGAACACTTTTGTAGGACGTTTTCCTTGAAATGGTGTTGTCTTTATTTTGAGTGTTCACTTTGTTTAATTTTTTTAGCCTTCTGATTTTGTCTAGTAATTATATAGGCTTATTCTAACATCTGGATTATGTATTAATTTGTTACTGCATGAAGTTTGAGAGAAGGGAGTAACATGCACAGAGGCTTTTCAGTCTTTTAACTAAGTGAGTTGGTGTAACTGGATATTCAACGATCATGGGTATATGTTAGTATATGATTAGGTAATGGGTTTTTATCAGGTAGGCTGTTAGCAAAATACTTTTCATAATCTTTATTTTTAGAAAAGATCAAGAAAATTATAATTACTTAGTAATGCTATCCCAAGATTATTTATTGTTGAAATTTTCAGTGATATTCTGCGTAGTATTGTGACCGACCAGATTGGTTACATGATGGTTCTTCCTAACCGCTATCCCATTCAGCTAGTGGAGGATATAGATGTCGTGGAGTTGAAGTGCCCTCTTCCTGCTGTAAGTAGAATTGCTATACGTATATATATTTTTGTGATTGTACATTATAGTTGTAAATCTTTTTCAACTAATATAATATAGTTGTGTATGTATGTATACAGCATGCCTGTATGTGTTAAGGTCTAGTTAAGAACTTTCCCATGATAAAATGACTGTCTTCTTTTGTTGTATCATTTCTTTTGTGATGTATATTGCTTTTTATTTGAAATACAGTGTGAAAATATATTTATTTTATGCTCAGCTTTATGGTTATCAGAATTTTACAGAAATTTAATTTATAAAATAAGATTTGAATTTTAGTATTTCGTAAAGCCTACCCTTTTAGGCCTGCCCTGTGAGGGTCAAGAGTTTTGTCTCGGTGGTCTTGTATAGGTTTTGCTGACCATGTTCCCACTGCTGAAATTTACACCCTGTCTGATATATTAGTGTGAATGTTCTATGGATAACAGTAATGCAAACTAGAGAGAGAAATTGGGAATGAATTTGTAAATCACTGTTACATGAGAGTGACAGCTTTACTAGAATTAGTTCAACTGTAGTAAGAGAGAGAAAATGAATATATATTTCCTCCAT
This sequence comes from Macrobrachium nipponense, assembly GCF_015104395.2. NCBI lineage: Eukaryota > Metazoa > Arthropoda > Malacostraca > Decapoda > Palaemonidae > Macrobrachium > Macrobrachium nipponense. The sequence continues at coordinate 43,317,730 of NC_061094.1, forward strand.
TCTTTAATATGTGTTCTGTTTTTAATTCTTCTTTAAGTCACTGATATTGTGAAGATTGTTACAGCAATTTTGTAAATGTATACCTTGTGTTATAGTACAGATGTACTGATACGTATTTGTATTAAGAGCATGTCATATATGCAGTGATTACTGTACAGGTAGTTGCAAGAATTCTCTGAATTGTAAGATGACGGTTTTAAGCTTTCGATTTTAGAAAATAAATGAGGAAGGTCAAATGTCATAAACTGTCACTTGCTAGGTATTTGTATTTAAAACCTATCTTTACATAGCGATCCACATTTTGTTCATGAAACTTACCTGTCAGATATATATATAGCTGTATTCTCCGAAGTCCGACAGAATTTCAAAACTCCCGGCACACGCAGTGGGCGGCCAGGTGGTTAGTACCCATTCCCGCCGCTGGGAGGCGGCTATCAGGAATCATTCCCATTTTCTATTCAGATTTTTCTCTGTCGCGGTAGTGAAAACACCTGTTTCCATTACCTCCGCCTAGGATTTTGAAACTTCATTAGCCGCATAAGTATCCTACTTATTTTTTGAATGATTGACTTGGATTTGTGGCTAGGCATACGCTATCATAAATTAATTTAAATTTTTTCATTGCATATGATGTCTGAATCTAGTTAGCCTAGTTTCAGACTTTGTTGTCTGCAACCGGGTAAGGGAGGCTACCGAAACCTTCGGTAGACACTCGCTTAGTATGCATGACGTTTACATGTTTTCTTTGTTGAAAGATCAATGTAATTAGTGTAATGTTGACTGATTCCGAAAGAAGACGTATGATTCGTATGTACGCAAATTAGAGCGTGATAGAATCAGGAGGTCTTCCTCCACAGTAACAGAAGTTAGGATAATGAACCTACTAACCTCCAGTAGACTTTTTATTTTTGCCTAACCCTGTGGTATGGCTTACGGGCCTAGAGGAATGTCTGTGAGAGGTAATGCCCTTTCTATTATGGTGGATTACATCAAGTAAGCTTGAAAAGTGCTCGCTCTCCAATCAGTGTCGTGAGTGTAGTGATGTTGATTTTGCCCTAGTGTTGTGGAGGGGGCGTCAGATCGGTCCTATAACGCCTCTAGGTTTAAACCTCTGTCGGACTCCCAGGACCAGGGAGGTTGGGCAAGTGAAACCGACGGAGGGTTACGGGAACCCCCCACCGATCTGGCGTCCCTTCGGCAGGATAAGGCTGCCAAAGATCGTGTACGTGCACGAATCATGAAAGATTGCTTCTCGTCCTCCGAGGCGTCCTCCCCGCCAAGGTTGGAGCTCTCGAAAGGACTCGCGCCCTCTAAAAAAGAAAGCTTTAGAGAAGAGGATGCTTCACGTCCTCTCTCTTGTCAGGAGGGAGCGTCAGCGTACTGATCTGGCGTTCCCTTCGGCTTGACTTAATAATCGATAAGCGTGACAAAGACGCAAAATGTCGCACAGGCGGCTGTCGTCTTGGTCAAGAGATTAAAAATGTCCTTAAGGCAGGACCCTCACGAGGACGCCTTTCGAGACATTCAACGCTCTATCGAGAGGAAGGAACGTCTTTACTCTTGTAGCAAGGATTGTTTTTCTTGCTTTCCAAGACGCTCCCCTCCCTCCTCCCCTCATGGCGCTATGTATACGTTATGTGACGTTCGCTTTACTATGAAACGGGATATTGTTCAAGCTCATAAGCTTGACGTCCGGCAAGCTGATTTGCATAGTCAAACAGCTCGCCAAGACGCATCTTACTCGTCCCTAAGGGACGCTCTGTCAGCGGACAGAGATGACACTGGACAGACTATCCTAGTTTTCGACAGGAGAAGGGCAAAGAATTCCTCATACCCAAGAACACACAGGCGTCCTTTTAAATGCCCTTCTGCAGTGTTGATGAGCGTGACAAAGACGCAATGGTGTCGCACAGCCGGACCGTCGTTTTGTGTCAAAGAGTGGCGAACGATCCTTAAGACTCGTCCTGATGACGATCACCGTACTTATGCTTAGGACGCTCGCGTTTCATGAGCGGCTCTCCCCTCGCCAGGAAGCCTCTCAAGTTACTCGTGTTGACGCACGTCATTCACTATGACGCTTCCCTTGATGTTCGTCGCTCTTCTATTCCGGACGCTCTTCAAGACGCTCAAAGAATGCAATCAGGACGTTCGGCAAGCACCTCGCGAGGATGCCTTTCGTAACGCTCGGCGTTCCTTTTTGAGCGGCGTTTTTCTGGATATGTCATTTGCATTACTAAGACGCAAGATGTTGCACAGGCGGCCACCGTCTTTGTTAGAAGGTAACGAAGGTCTTTAAGACCGTCTTGGAGACGATAGCCTTACGTCTTCCTATAGTGCTCTCACACTTCAGGAGCAGCGTGCGGCTCTCCAGGACCTTTTTTCTTTTCGGTGGCCTTTCAGAAGACGCTCGACGTCATAAACATTGATAAGCTTTTTGGAAGACGCTTCGATGTCTTACACATCTGGACGCTCGCCAGGACGCTAGCGAGGACGCTCGCCAGGACGCTAACGAGGACGCTCGCCAGGACGCTTTTGAAGACGCTCGGTAGAGCACTTGCCAGGACGTTCTTCAGAACGATAGGCGTCCTACGCATCAAGACGTTCGGCAGGATTCCTGCAAGAACGCTCTTCAAGAGGGCGTCGTCGAAGAAGAGGAAGGAGTTTGGTCTCGTCAAGATGTCTACTTCGCTTTCTACGAAGGGAGCGTTCAATAGAATCCATCACTTGATGAATTCCAGGAAACTGTAAGCAGATTTCGGTGTCATAAACGCCTCGTCTGCTTTCGGGATTGCGCTGCCGAAGGGGAACATTAAGGTCCTTCCTGTCGTAAGCCCAGTCTCTAATCAGGAATCCTGCCCCTTCCTCGATTTCTGCGGGAATCGGGAAGGCTATATGCTCGAATTCCTGGATTACTTTCCGTCATGCAATTGGGTTAGTTCTCATTGACAAAGTTCTTAAATAACATTTTATCGCATAAGCGGATAAGTAACAAAATTTCGAAAGTAGCTCTCATTCATTAGTCAGAGGCTCATCCGGCAGAAAAAGACTTATAGACTACGTCCATGAAGTTCTTATTTGCTAGCCAATATCATAAGAAGCTTGAACTTTCCTTTTCGATCTTCGGTTTTCTCACTTGAGGATTTCCATTTGAATAATATTATTCCTTCTCTTGGCAAAGAGAACGAAGACAGTCGATTTCCTTTCTCTCTCTCTTCCTCGTCGAGGAAAGAATGTAGTAGAGAATTAGATGTTCAAGTGACTGCAATACTTATGTATTTTATCTTCGCGTCATCTTACTAATGTAAAGTTCAAGTCATATACGCATATCGTTAGTTACCTCTACAGATGGCAACCGAAAGGATGTTATTTTAAGTGTATTTAATCGGTCCTTCCTGTAAACTTCCAGGAGTTTCGCCGTGTAAGGACAATGCTTAAAGGTATTGTTACAACAACACCAACTCAGCTTCTGCATCTAGCGAATTATTGTTTCGCTTAAATATGCCTACTTGAGAATTTCCTTATGATCGATAATAGTAACGAACCTATTCCTTCGTACGAAGAGAGTAGCTGGAACTCAGAGGCAGAATAGTGCGAAACGATGAGGTTTGCTGTCATTGTGGATGACGCAGTATATTAATCGGTACTCCCGGCAACTTTCCAGGAGTTTCGATTTAATCATTTGGTTTAATTAAGCGTAATGTTACGACAGACACAAAATCAGCTTCTGTTATTTAGTCGAATTCAGCTTTTCGCTTAAGTATGCCAACGTTGAGATTTGTTCATGGAAACTTACTTACCTGTCAGATTATATAGTATACTTGTATTTTCCGTTAAGTCCGACAGAAATTAAAAAACTTACGACACACGTAGTGGGAGTCAGGTGGTTAGTACCCATTCCCGCCGCTGGGAGGCGGTATCAGGAATCATTCCCATTTTCTATTCATAATTTTTCTGTCGCCGGTTTGTAAACACAGTTTTCAGCACCTCCGTCTTGAATTAGGACTTGGCTACTATAAGTCCCCAAACCCCTTTTTGATTTTTTGGTATCTTGACTTTTGGATCGGTGGCTAGGCACACGTTAATTGTGGATTTGATTGATTTTGGCTTGATTTCTCTTTGAAATAAAGATGTCTGGTTCTAGTTCGGCTAGCGCCAGGTTTTTGTACCAAGAGTGATTGTCGAGGTAGGCTACTGAAAGCTCAGTAGACCCTCATACTTTGTGTAAGAGTTGCAGAGAGCATGATTGCATGTATGAAAGTCGCTGCAAGGAATGTGAGTGTCTTTCTGATTCTGGATGGAGAGCTTATGGAGTCCTATCTGCGTAAGCTTGAACGGGATAGGTTAAGGAGGTCTCCTCCAGGAGCGTTTCAGGTAAACGGCAGGAAGTTCATGTTTCTCCTACTAACCTCCTTTAATCACTACTCCTACCCTGTAGTGTTGCCTTCGGGCCTGAAGCAGTGTCTGTAGAGGTGTAATACCCTTACACTTATCTTAGAGTCGATTCGTAATTTAGAATCTAAAGTGCTCGCCTTAGAAGGCAAAAGTGAAGGTGCAAAGTGCAGTGACAGTGCTCCTTCGTTGGTGGAGGGTGCGTCAGATCGCCCCATTTCGCCTCTAGGCCTAGACCGCTGCCGGACTCCCAGGTTTCAGGGAGAGGGCATGTCGAAAGCCGCAGGAGGGTTACGGGGAACGCCCACCGATCTGACGTGCCTTCGGCAGTATCTGTTGACGTTACACAGACTGCTCAAGGAGCGTGCGCGTGCACGCCTCCTTGAAAGAGTGTTTTTTCTCTTCTTCAGAGGCTTCCTCCCCGCACAAGGGTGGAGCTCTCGTTCTATTTCACGCCACCCGCTTGAAAAGGAGCGTTGGTGATCGTGACGCTTCACGTCCAGTTTTGGCTCTCGAGAGGCGATCATCGCCTGAGAGTGTGTTCGCAGCCTTCCCGCCACAGAAGAAGCGTAGGGTAGTCATCGGATGATGACTTTGTTGAGCGCCCCAGTCGCTCTCGAAGGCGTCGTGCTACGGCAGTTTCTGGGAGAAGGCAGAAAAGGCGTCCCCGCCCTATTCGCCCCTCTCGGCGCCTTCTCACAGGATCAGCCCGTCACCTGACAAGGAATCCTCTCCTACTGAGAAGATCCTGCGCTCTTTTGCAGCAACAGCTTGCTGATGCTCTTGCTAAGAAAGGGACGCAACCACGTCCCAGGAGAAAGGATGACCGTCTGCCTGTGAAGAGACTAGAAGGTCTCCCTCTCCCTCTCCTCGCTCGTCTATCTCTCCACTTTCTTCGCCATGCTAGAGTTCGTGCGACTCCCAGCGGCTCTCTGGAGGACGTGAAGAGGATTTTGCTCGCTCGGCGCATGAAGCGTATACCCGCTCGTAAGCTTGCGGTGCGAGAGCTTGATACTTGCTGTGAACGCTTCGGTGCAAGTTCACGTTCCTGACGCTCGGTCGGAAGCCAACGCGAACGCCAGTTGCATCTAAGAGTGCTCCAGCGGAAGCAGAGCGCGCACGAGATGTTAAGCGCGCCTTAGTTAATGTCATTCGCACGCCAGTGGACGCCAAGCGTGGCGCCAGCGGACGCCAAGCAGCGACGCGAGTGGACGCCAATCCCGCAAGTTAGTTGCAGCCAGGCGTGCGCCAGTGGACGCCAGGTGTGCGCCAGTGGACGCCAGGTGTGCGCCAGTAGGACGCCGGTGTGCGCCAGCGGACGCTCGGGTTGGACGAAGATGTGGAGTTTCGTCGCCATCCCACCTGTTTGTGATGAGTCTTTGCAAGTTGCTCCGGGTCTTAGAGATACGACCGGAGTTCCTATTAATGAGTCAGTTACCTTCCACTTCACAGCCAAACGCGCCTCGTGGAAACTTAGACCAGATAGTCTTGGTCCAGCCTATTTGCCTCCAACTTCACCTGTGTCGGAAGCAGAGGTTAGTGACGCTTCGGTTGAAGTGGATGACGAGAAAACCTTTTGGCGGCAGTCTCTTCCGACTACCCAGGTTTTGACCCGCCTTCTTCAATCAGAGTTTGGAGAGACGTTTCACCCGGAGCTCCTCGCTCTCCTCCTTCACAACTTTCTTCGTCCAAGATCAACAAGGTCTCGGCATTCGTCAGGATGAAGAAGTCCCTTTCAACTAAGAGGGCTCTTCGTAAGGTCCATGACTGGATGGAGAAAAGAAGTCTCAGGAAAGACTTCTTTTGCCCTGCCACCTTCGAGACTTAGTTGGGAAGGCTGGCATTTGGTATGAGACGGGAGAAGACGTAGGTATTAGACTTCCCTCGTCAGCCCAAGGAGGACTTCGCCAGCATTGTGGATGCCTCGAGGAGTCTCACCTGTCCTCTTCGAAAGTTTCATGGTCAACTACGGAAATGGACTACCACCTTAAAGGCCTCTTTCGGACGTTAGAGGTCTTCAACTTTCTAGATTGGTGTTTGGGAGTTCTGGATGCCAAGTCTAGGAGTTCCGACTCGATTAGTCTGGGGGAGCTGTCCAGCGTAATGTCGTGCATGGACAAGGCCGTCAGAGATGGTTCGAGGAGCTTACAGCTCACTTTTGCACAGGGCTCTTGAAGAAGAGATCCCTGTTTTGCAATTTTACAGCGAAATCTGTTTCTCCGTCACAGAAAGCAGACTTGCTCTTCGCTCCTTTTTCGGATCATCTCTTCCCCCAAGCTATGGTAAAAGACATTGCGACCAGTCTACAGGAGAAGGCCACGCAAGATCTCCTCGCACAATCTTCAAGGAGACCTGCGGTTCCTTCGTCCTCGGGGAGTTTCGATTCTCAAGAAATCGAAGCCCTTTCGAGGTAGTTCTTCTCGAGACCAGCCCCTCGAGGTAAGAGGCACTTCCAGAGGCAGAGCCACGGCGCTGGCCAAGAACAAGAAGTGAAGCAGAAGTCCTTCAGTCACGGTTGGAGCCAGGCTTCAGCTTTTTGCGCAAGCCTGGGAAGAGAGAGGTGCGGACAAATGGTCCGTGGACATCTTAAAGAAGGGTTACCGGATCCCGTTCCTGAAACCACCCCCGCTGTCTTCGACACCCAGGGACATGTCTCCTTCCTATCGGAGGGAGAAAAACAAGTGCTTTACGATCTGTTAGATCAGATGATCGTGAAACACGCCGTAGAACAGGTCTCCGACTTGAATTCCCCGGATTTTACAACAGACTGTTCCTGGTGCCAAAGCAGTCGGGGGAATGGCGACCGGTACTCGATGTCAGCAACCTGAACCTCTTTGTCATCAAGCAGAGGTTCAAGATGGAGACACCTCAGTCAGTGATGGGAGCCTTGAGACCGGGGGATTGGATGGCTTCACTAGATCTCCAGGACGCGTATTTCCACGTCCCCATCCACCCCCAGTCCAGGAAATACCTGCGGTTTGTCCTGAAAGGAAAAGTGTTTCAATTCAGGGGCTCTCTGCTTTGGACTCAGCACTGCTCCCATGGTATTCACCCTACTGATGAAGAACATTGCGAGGTGGCTTCATCTTTCCAATGTCAGGATCATCTCTCTACCTGGACGACTGGGCTCGTACGAGCCTCCTCGAAAGACCGGTGTCTGGAGGACCTTCACACGACTTTGTCGTTAACGAAGTCCCTGGGACTTCTGGTGAACCTCGAAAAGTCACATCTGACCCCTTCTCAGTCTTTAGTCTATCTGGGGATTCAGATGGACTCGGTGGCTTTTCGGGCTTTTCCGTCCCAGGGGCGGACAACTAGATTGCCTAAGCAAAGTGTCAACCTTTCTGGGGAAGGAATCATGCTCGGTGATGGAATGGATGAGTCTGCTGGGCACCATTTCCTCACTGGAGAAGTTTGTTTCCCTCTAGGGAGTTGCACCTCAGACCTCTTCAATTCTTCCTGGCCGACAATTGGAAGCACCAAAACACTTTGGATTCGATTCTGGTGTTATCGGAAGAGGTAAAGGAACACCTAAGATGGTGGACCGACCCTTTGAAGCTCGCAGAGGGTCTTTCCCTCAAGCTTCAGAACCCCGCACTAGTGTTGTTTTGCCGACGCGTCTTCCACGGGGTGGGGAGCAAACACTGGGGGGGGAAGGAAGTGTCAGGCACCTGGAGAGGGGAACAGGTGTCCTGGCACATAAACCTCAAGGAGCTGGCAGCAGTTCATTCTGGCGCTCCAGTTCTTTCAGTACGAAGTCTCCGGCAAGTGGTGCAGATCAACTCGGACAACACCACAGCCCTGGCATAACCTCAAGAAACAGGGAGGAACCCACTCTCGATCCCTGTTCTTCCTTGCAAAGGAGATCCTGTATGGGCGAAGGCACGCCCACGTCTCTATACTGACGAGATTCATATCAGGGGTAGAAAAACGTCCGTGCAGATCTGCTCGGGGTCGACAAGGTCAACTTCTGCCGACGGAGTGGACCCTTCATCAGGAAATATGCCAGAGGTGTGGAAGTTGGGGTGATGTCCTCTCGTAGACATCTTCGCAACTTCCAGGACAACGAGACTCCCGCGTACTGCTCACCAGTTCTAGACCCAGGAGCAGTAGCAGTAGAGACGCCCTTCTTTGGGACTGGACGGGACTAGACGTATATGCCTTTCCCCCGTTCAAGATCCTAGGGGAAGTAATAAGGAAATTCGCGCATCAGAGGGAACGAGGATGACTCTCATCGCCCCCTTCTGGCCAGCGACCGACTGTTCACAGAGGTCATGTCCTTTCTTGTAGACTTTCCGAGGACTCTGCCTCCAAGGATAGATCTACTCAAACAGCCCCACTTCGAGAAGTATCACAAAAACCTCCCCGCTCTGAGTCTGACTGCGTTCAGACTATCCAGAAGTTGGCCAGAGCGAGGGGTTTTCAAGACCAGTGGCGAAAGCAATCGCAACGGCAAGAAGACCTTCTTCTATTGCCGTATACCATCCAAGTGGGCTGTTTTCCTGGAGCTGGGTGCAGGAAGAAAGACATTTCCTCCACCTCTACCTCTGTGAGCCAGATCGCAGACTTCCTTCTCTACTTGAGAAATGAAGTTCGCTTAGCGGTGCCTACGATAAAAGGCTACAGAAGTGGCTTTTCTGTAGTCTTTAGGCATAGAGGACTGGACTTAGCCAACAACAGAGACCTTCATGATCTTCTTAAGTCTTTCGAGACTTCGAAGGGTACCTCAACCAAGAGTCCCATTCTTGGAACTTAGACATTGTTCTAAAGTTTTTGACGTCCAGTATTTTTGAACCGCTCAACTTAGCTTCGCTTCTTAGAAACCTTACAAGGAAGACACTTTTCTAACTGCTCTGGCGACGGCGAAGAGAGTTAGTGAGATCCAGGCTATAAGGCAAGCATGTTGGGTTTAAGAACTTCTTTGATGCTGTTTGTTCTTTAAGCCCTACTGTTCTTAGCAAAGAACGAAACCCGTCCAACCCTTGGCCCAAGACATTTGAAATCAAGGGTTTGACAGAGATCGTGGGTAATGAGCCAGAGAGAGTCCTGTGCCCTGTCAGGGCTCTCAAATTCTATCTAGACAGAACGAAGGACTGATGAGGACCTTCGGGCAACTTGTGGTGCTCGGTTAAGAAGCCCAATCTTCCCATGTCAAAGAACGCGCTTTCTTTCTTCTTGAGAGACACCATAAGGAAGCTCATTCCACATGTAGTGATAGTGACATGAAGCTGTTAAAAGTGAATGCCCACGAGGTGAGGGCTATTTCGACATCGATAGCCTTTCACAGGAATATGGCACTCAGTGACATTTTGAGTGCCACATATTGGCGGAGCTACGGTCCGTTCGCTTCACACTACCTGCGGGAGGTGAAAGCGACATACGAACATTGCTCGTCGCTTGGACCATACGTCGCTGCAGACACTGTTTTGGGGGCAGGAGGTAGCACTCATCCTTTCCTTTAGTGGTTAGGTGAGCTTTTAATCGTGTGTGTTTTTTGGTTTGTGGGGTTGACGCCCGAGGCGGATCTCCCTTCTTTAGTCTAGTTTAGTGGTATACCTTTGGTAGACTAGGCAAGGTGGTTTTTTACTTCGTTGCCCTCATTGTATGGTCAATGGTCTAGTCACATCGTGGTCACGCCCCCGTTGACAGATCATCTTGAGTGCACCAGCTATATAGGTCTCTACCTCGCTGGCAACTCTAATAGCACAAGCAGACTTACGCGGCAGTAACCACGAAGTCAGCTTTGCTAACAGGTAAGGAATCAAGATATCAGTTATCTGCATATATATGTTTCCTAAAATCTTCTATTCTGTCTACTCCCACCACCAAAGGTGGGATTCAGCTATATATATCTGACAGGTAAGTTTCATGAACAAAATGATATTGTATGATACAATAAGTGTTTGCATACTTACCTGGCAGTATATATATAATTAAGTACCCACCCACCTCCCCTCAGGAGACAGTGGAAATAAAAAATTATGAATAGAAAATGGGAATGATTCCTGATACCCGCCTCCCAGCGGCGGGAATGGGTACTAACCACCTGACTCCCACTACGTGTGTCGTAAGTTTTTAAATTTCTGTCGGACTTCGGAAAATACAGCTATATATATATCTGCCAGGTAAGTATGAACAAACTTAATTGTATCATTACAATATCATGTTTCTGTTCAAATAATGGAAAATCTATTCCTTAGATGAATAGAATAGCTGGCAACTCGGCATAAGACTGCGAGAAGGTGAACATAAGCTGCTGCCTGTAACTGTCACAGTGTCACACACTGTACCAACTCAGTTATAGGTAGCTCGTTGTAATGCCTCGGTCGGTTAGCTCTCTCTCTCCCGCGGGATTGATTTACGAACCGTATCTCTGCCCTACAATCATGATTTTCGCCTCGGGTTGAGGGGGTGGGGATTTCTGGTAATCATGAATAAAAGACTTCCTTTTGCTAAGAAATTTTCAACAGAGATATCTCTTTAGACATGTTCGGCGCTGCTTACGCACTGTAACAGAATTCGGTACGAGTCTACCGCAGCATAGCACTATAATAATGCTCTCCTGCTATGCAAAGCGCAGCCTTATTAGGGAAGGAAGCATGCTTAGTGAGGGAATGGATGAGTCTGCTGGGGACCATTTCCTCGCTGAAGAAGCTTGTTTCCCTGAATAGACTGCAATTCAGACCTCTACAGTTTTTTCCTACAGGAGAACTGAAATAACATCAAAGATCTAAAGATAATTCTAAACGTCTCTCAATGGGTTAAGGATCACCTCAGGTGATACTGAGAGGGAGCCAGGCATCCGGACAGAGGTCCTGGCACATAATCTAAAAGAATTGGAAGCAATTTGGTTGGCTCTCCAGTTCCTCGAAGAGTGAGGTTTTGGTCGAGTGGTCCAAATCATCTCAGATAATTCCGCAGCTCTCTCATATCCCAAGTAGAGAGAGATTGGTTATCGGCAATAGGCACGGAACGTAACGCTCTTAAGAAGGTTTTCGTTACACGATTGCACGTCCGTGGACGTGCGGATCTTCTCGATCGAACGGCAGCAACTACTGACGTTTGAGTAATCCTCGCTTAGAAGTATGTCGAGAGTTGTGGAGACTTTGGGGACGTCCTTTCGTAGATTTCTTTGCAATATTGAAGACGAAGAAGCTTCCTCTACATTGCGCCCTTATTCTCGATCCGAGAGCGGTAGCAATAGACGCCATCCTATAGTATGGAATGGGGATAGTTGGTTAGCCCTTTTCCCCTATTCAAAAGCTTAGGAAATATAATAAGATAATCGCTGGCGTCAGAGGGAGTGAGAAAGAGACGCTGATCGCCCCATGTTGGCCTTCGAAGCAGGCTGGATTCACAGAGGTCACGTCCTTTGCAGAGGGCACTTTCCAAGGACCCTTCCCGAGAGAATCGGTCTACTCTAACAGCTCACTTCGAGAGGTACCTAAAATCTCTCCGCTCTGAGTCTGAATGCGTTTCAGACTGCAAAGAAGCGAGAGGATCTTCAAGATTAATTGCAAGTCTCATTGCCAAAGCAAAGCAGTGCTGCATATTTTGCAGTGTACCAATCGGAGTGGGCCGCTTCTGGAACAGGGCAGGGAAGAATGACTGTTCCTCCACCTCTGACCTCTGTGAAATACTTTACCGCCTTCCCATTCCGTCTGAAGTATGGGATAAGCTAGCAGTCCCAACTATTGTAGAATACGGAAATATGTTGACGGCCTCTAGGCTCAGAGATTCGGATCTGTCAAACAAAAGCCTTCACGATCTTTGAGTCTGTGGAAATCTTGAAATTGTCTAGATCGAAGCTTCCGGCATGGAACTTAGACGTAGTCTGAAGTTCCTGATGTCAAAGCATTTCGAACCTCTCCTTTCTGTAAACTTAATACACGTAACCAGAAAGGCTAATTTTCTAACCACTCTAGCTACGGCAAAGAGGGTTAGTGAGGTTTTAGCCATCATCAGAGGTTTTGGCTTTAGAGGACATAATTCGGTGTCCTCTAAGCCTTCCGTTCTTGCTAAGAACGAAAACCCGTCTAACCCTTGGCCCAGAGACCTGGAGATCAAGGGGATGGCACAAATTATTGGGCAAGAGCCACAGAGAGTCCTGTGCCCTGTCGGGACTCTCAAGTTTTATCTTGATAAAACTAAAGAAAGTCGAGGTCATTCAGACAATCTGCGGTGTTCCGTAAAAGACCAGACTTGCCCATGTCGAAGAACGCCCTGGCGTTATTTTTAAGGAGTCTTTCTAAGAGGCTCATTTGTCATGTTTGAACAAAGATTTGAAACCTTTTAAAGTAAATGCTCACGAGGTGAGGGCGCGGCCTCGGAAGCATTTCAACAGAGCATGACACTCAGTAATATCCGAGTGCCACGTTTGAGCGAAGCCAAACCTACTGTGTTCGGCTTCACCACTCCCACGACGGGATGTGAAGACGACATATGAGATCTGCGAGTCGCTAGGACCATACATATCCGTAGAAATATTATTGGAGGCAGGAAGCAGCACGAATCCTATCCTATAGAAAAGGGATAGGTGTGCTTTTAACTTTGAAGGGTTGGTCGCTTGAGGCGCTTTCCCTTTCGTTAGCCTAGAAGTTATGGGACTAACTTCGATAGGTTAGGTCAGGTGGTGGTTTTAGCTTCGTTGCCCTCACAGTATGGTCAATATGGTCTAGTCACATTGTGGTCACGCTCCCGTTGACAGATCATCTAGAGCGCACCGACTACACAGGTCACTACCTTGTTGGCAACTCTAGTAAAGCAAAAGCAGACTTCGGTGACAGTAATCAAGAAGTCAGCTATGCTAACAGGTAAGGAATCAAGATGTCAATCATCTGCACTTGAGGTGTTTCCTAATCCTTCTATTCTGTCCCTTCCCACCTCCAATGGTGGGATTCAGCTATATATATATCTGACAGGTAAGTTTCATGAACAAAATGTTATTGTTATGATACAATAAAGTTTGTTCATACTTACCTGGCAGATATATATACATAATTAAAGTACCCACCCACCTCCCCTCAGGGGACAGTGGTATGAAAAATCTGAATAGAAAATGGGAATGATTCCTGATAGCCGCCTCCCAGCGGCGGGAATGGGTACTAACCACCTGGCCGCCCACTGCGTGTGCCGGGAGTTTTGAAATTCTGTCGGACTTCGGAGAATACAGCTATATATATATCTGCCAGGTAAGTATGAACAAACTTTATTGTATCATAACAATAACATTTTTCTCTACAGGGTGTAATTCGTATTCATGTTATTGAAGCTCATAATCTGATGAAGAAAGATGTTGGAATCATGGGCATGGGCAAATCAGATCCTTATTGTATCTTGCACCTGGGTGCTCAAAAGTTCCAGACAAAGACCATCAATAACACTATCAACCCTAAGTGGGACTTCTGTTGTGAGGTAAGTGTTGTTCATAGTACTTTATGCTGTTGTGTACAGGTATATTTATAAACCAATTTTTAATGAGTCAGGAATTGTGGAAAGCTAATGTACTTCTTTTTTTTCTACTTCAGATAAATAGATGAAAAAGAGAAAGATTTCAGACTTGTGATCTTAAGTACTTTTAGGTATTTGTTACGAAGGTTGAGTAACATTATTTGCCCAGCATTTGATGGATGTTAGCCAAAATATATAATGATGTGACATTTTCATTGACAGCTGTTGTTCATGCATTGGTGGGATGGAAGCACTGAAATTGTACATAGCTCTCATTAAAGGATGTTGCTCTACTCATTCCCCAGGTTTCTTAATCGAAGATTTGACGAGATGCTTCATATACATATATGCAACATTATTAATCATAGTTTCTTTGCATGTATATGATAACCAAATTGTATGCACACACAGTATGCTGTGTAAAGTTATGCATATTGTTTTCCTGGTAAAGAAACAAGAATGTCATGGTGTGTTTTTGTGCAGGTTACAGGTTTGGACGATTGCTATATCATTTGAGGCATCTTTACCAGGAATTTGTTCATGATTTATATAACATGATTGCTGTCATCATTTTTAAAATTTTTTTTTTTCTCTCTCTCTCTCTCTCTCTCTCTCTCTCTCTCTCTCTCTCTCTCTCTCTCTCTCTCTCTCTCTCTCTCTCTCTCTCTCTCTCTCAAAAGGTGGTAAGTTTTAACAGGCAGTTTTTAGGCTGCTATTTTGTTTTGAAGGATAGTTGATTGGTAACTTTGTTTTCAGACACTAGGTGTTTACAGTCGAAGTGATAACTGTATATTAATGAAATTTCTATTTCTTATGCAGGTTGTTGAAATACCTAGTTTTGCTACCAATTACTATTTTTAGACAAGTACTATTTTTAGACTAATAGTAAGTTAATAATCTGAGAAATTTTAATTTTTAGTTTATGGCTATGGCAAAAGTTATTTTTTTACTAGTGTAGTGTTTTGATAATTACAGCTAAATTCAATATGCCAGCCAAAGTTAAAGGCATGTCAGAAATGAGTCTAGTGTTAATTGGTCTCTTTCTGTTAGTTTTTTATTATTGCTGTGGATCGTGTTTATGTATTTAATGTCAGTGAGCCTGCAGATTTTATTTTTTACTTTTTGTCAATGCTCAACAGTTCTTGACAGATGTTATTCGGAGCCAAGAGATTGATATTGAGGTTTTCGATTTTGACGATACTCCAGGAAAGAACGATTTTTTGGGGAGGTGAGACATTGATATTGTATATAGCAAGTAAGACAGCTGTAGCATAAGCATTTAAATATGTGGAAGTCTGTTGTAAATATGACATTGTAACATTCAAAATCAAAGTTCTGTAACTTTGAAAAATGGACAAGGGCTTATACAGTATTGTGCTACTTCTTCTTGTTCCCAGTCTCTCTCAGTCTCACCTTTGACTGCCTCCTCAGATTTCTTCAGACATTTTGGTTAAAACCAAATTCAGTACTGCACTGTTATTTCTGCAGCCAGGTGTATGCTTGCACAGTGGTATATAAAAGTTACATGGTAGGGACATTTATTGCAAGTATTATCCAATAGTCAAACATTTTTGCATGCTGAGAATGTTGGTTGAATGGTAAATGCATGTTTTAACTTTTGAATGCACATGCAAAGTAAAATTGGGTAGAACATTCATATTTAAATGCTTGTAGCTTTTTGTTATCTTGACAGTGCCAGCTTTGTCATCTCATTGTCAGTGTATACTATAGTTCACTTGTCTTTATCTTGTGTCATGGGATCCATCTTCATTTGCTACATGGTATTAATTAATGTTATATAAACAGATCAGGATGAATTTACTGAACTGATACTGTGCAACAGTAGCAAGGATAGAGATTTTCTTTGAAAGTAGGAAATTTGGACTAGGAAGTATTTGATGATATTTCACCACAAAGAATTTCATGCACCCTTAGTTACTCAGTATAATTTGTCTTATTGTACCCCCTGGGTTTTGAATCATGGGCTATCTTTTGTAAAATCTTGATATTCATCTTGTAAACAGCCGCTGCATTCATGTAAAAATTTGGCATCATAAGGCTGGTTTCAAGAGATGTCCATTTCTATTTTGGTACATTTATGTTCAGATTATGATGGCTTACCTTACGAGTCCCCAATTTTTCTTTTTCCTCTTCATATCTGTTCAGTAAAGAAAAGATGCTGTAATCAGCAGAGTAATCAGCGCTGCTGATTTGGATATCCTAATACTGAAATAGTAGGGACCTATGATCCCATGATTATTCTTTGATATGTCACAAGTTAGTGGTCTGTTCAACATTTCATCCTGTGCGTTTGTGTAACTTCCTTGCAGAGGAGCCAGGTAGAGCAGTTTGCTCACTAACATGCTTTTTCAGGGCTATGAATGGGCTTTTTACTAATACAACTTTCTTATTTCAGGCACTGTTATCTTATAACCTTTAGAAGGATGACGATGATGATTTCATCTATACCTATGTCTTCATCTATACTTTTATTCTATTTTATTTGTACAATTTTGTCTTGAATCATTTATCTTAAGTGAAATTTTAATGATGATGAGTCTCTTGGTCTCTGGACAGGCTTTAGCTAATGTGATTCGAAGACAACGGGTGACAATACAGTGCTGGGATTATGACTATAGTCCCCTGAAATCTTATGAAAATGATGACTTTTTGGGCAGGTATTATTTGTCGTTTGAGTCGTCCAGGGAGATTGCATGGTGTTGAAACAATTCCTTGCTTCTTTCATGGATTGTATTGATTATAATGGAAAGAGGCATTGAAAGGCGAAGTTCAAATGGTAGGACTTCTCTCATAAGCTACATGAGCAAGTATGGTTGTCAGAAATACTTGGAAGTTGTTACTTCTGGAGATTTTTTGCTTAAAATCTCCTTTTAATGCCTTTCATTTCAACATAACCTTGACAAGAGATGCAAGCCTTACTAAAACTGAAAACATGATTCTCCCCATGATTGGACAGCTTATACTTGGAATGACAAATTTTACCCATTGTGAACACTTAAGTACATTTATATTCAAGGGCATAGTATACTAAGTTGAATATGTACATATTATTTTTTGGTTTTTCTGTATTATTTGATCAAGGATTACTAAAGATTTAAGGGAATGTAAACATCTTAATTCCAAATATAATATTTTTATTGAGTTTTCAAGTTATAATATAAGATTGTTGTTTGGGGACTTTGATGTGAATCAAATTCTTTTGAGACTGTCCAGTGAGAAGTTGTAAGTGTGGAGTGATGGCTATAGTGAGAATGAGTTTTAATTTAAAAGTTCTAATTACTAAAGTTTGAATGGATGCATGAATTGGGCATATGGAGATTCTGAAATACAGTAGTTGCACTTACAGGCAGTTGAGATTTGATATTTTTCATTATGAAGGGAACATAAACGTGTTTTGAATGGTTTTCCTCTTTATCCTCTTTTGCATCTTTGTAATGTTTGGACTGCTTCCAAGTGCACACTTGTTAGGAATAGGTTAATTGCTTTTGCTGCCCTTCACAACAGGCTATGTGCAACGTCATCCGTCGCCAGTCTATCCTCATTGAATGCTGGGACTGGGATGCTAACATTCCTGGAGCTAAGAATGATGATTTTTTAGGGAGGTAATTGTAGTCCCAGGATGTGTACAATCATTTCCGCATGTGCCCAGTGGGAATGTCTTTACTTGCTTACCTTATACTTTTACTGTAACTGTGTCATGGCTAGCAAGAGAGAAAACATAAATTACATACAGATTTTGTTGCAGGCGTAGTAATATTACTATTATATTCCTAATGTCTTCCAAGCTGAGACATGTATGCAAGTTAAACTGCAACTTGACAACTAGTTTTTCCATCCTTATTGTAATGATTTAACATTAGAGTGCTAGTCATAAACTGATCTGAAGATGTTCCAGTATGCATATTTACTTACATATTGAAACGTAATATTTGACATTTGATAAGAGAATCACAGTGCATTTTAATGGCCCATGGGAACACTTACCATGTACAATGCAGTTATGCATGATATGATAATGTCAGAGTCCCCCCTCAGTGGTCTGGTAAACTGCTAATAATAATAGTACTGCTTGAACTTTTTTTTTTTTTGATATGTATGGTTGTCCCATATTAATGCTATGCAAGAAAATGCAAAAGATGAAGTTGTAATTGCAAGACATCCAAAGGTTAGAACAGTTTGAAATTTGGGACAGTAGTTCTAAATATCAAGCTTATTATATTAGCATTTGGGAGGCCCTCCTTTTCATTCATTCTTTAGAAGAAATGTTGATATATTATTTTGCAGTGTTGCATATAGGTATCTTTTTGTTTTCACCACTAAGTCAACTTAGTAAGAAAATTATTGTTTTACCTAAACTTTTTCAAGCTTGTAGGTGCTTTAGCAGGTAATGTTAATTAATATTATTTAATGCACCTTAAAAAAACTTGTAGGTACCCAACCATGTGCTGTTTCTAGGTTGATAAAAACCTTGTGAAGAGCCCTCTGGTTTGATCTGTATGTCTAGAATTACAGAGGGAAGGCAGTGAACTATTCATGTGGTATTCAGAGACCTAGAAAAGGCACGAGTACCTAGAAAAGGCACGAGTACCTAGAAAAGGCACGAGTACCTAGAAAAGGCACGAGTACCTAGAAAAGGCACGAGTACCTAGACAGGAAGTTTAGATAGGTTTGAGAGAGCAGGAGGCACCAGAGGATCATGTAAGTATATGTGAAATATGGGGATGTAACCACTGTGAGAAATATTATAGGAATGAATAGCAGCATCTAGCCCAAGGTATTACTGCACAAGAGATCAGTGTTGCTCCTCCTTTTGTTCAGTATTGCATCGTGCTAGATGTAATGGCTGAGAATGTACAGGAGGAGCTCCCTAGGTGTTTGGTTTTATGCTGATGACATCTTTTGACTAAAAATTCAATGCCAAGGGATGATAAATTAAGTAAGTTTTTCCACAATGATTATGTACTACATAAGCATTGAACACAAGTCAGGTAGTGGGGTAATTTTGGACTAGTTGATAATTACCATATGTAAGTGACAAAAATATAAAGTAGTAGGAAGTGATGAATTAGTACTTGCAAAGGTGTTAAAATTTGGCAGATTAGAGGTAATTATTGGCTATGGTATTATCATGTAGAAATAATGTTGAGTCTTGAACATTTGATATGTGAAATTATTATTTAAGGCTTCACTGAATTGGTATGAAATTAGGCTTTAAAAATTTAGTTTTTCTTTTTAGATTGGACATTTGATCTGTTCTTAAGCTAGAAATCGTTTTTATAGCACAATGTGTATTTATATTAAATGACTTACTGAAATAAAATATTAACTGCAGCCTACAAGAGATTTATGATTAATATTTGACATGCATATTTCACATTGCTTTTGTACAACTGTGTTAAACAGCATGTGTGCTTATCTTAATAATTATGGGATATTATTGTTGCCGCATCTGTATTATGTACTTCACATTTATTAGAGATTTCACAAGGACAGACCCCCTGAGGATGTGCATGCTGTTACAATTTAGTATCGTGCTTTTTAACTGTTTGCATGACAAACACTTAAGCTATGTAATGCATAAATAGAACTGCAAGAAGCTTAATAACACTTAGTGGTCTTTGGGTGGATTGAGTAAATGTGTAGCTTTACGTATTAACGCTTGTCGTCTAACCTTTTACAGTTTGTATGTAGCTCAGATACCAAGGTTGGTGGTGTTCCAGTAGAATTCAATGTATTTGATCAGGATATTCTCTCGCATGATGATTTCCTGCTAAGGTAACTAACTCATGATTGATTTTATCTAATATAGCAAGAATACTAACATCAGCTTGGGTCAGTATTTTTGTATCGTCATGTGATGTACTGTGAATTAGTTTGGGAGAATAGTCAGTATGTATGTTTGGTGAATTGGATGGTACCTAAGTGTTTCTGCGATTGTTGTTCTTGTAATATGTTACATTGTTACATTTTAGGCTTGAATTTTAAAATCTGCAAAACATTAGTATTTTGTGTATACATTTTTTCCTCTGCTGATTGTAGTTTTTGTTAAGCTTAAGTGTTTTATCTGAATATTCCATTTACTCAAAGATTTTAGCTTGTTTTTCAGTGGTAGTAATTTGCACCCATCATATGGAACAAGCTGAAAAGGCCATTTCACTTAAGCAAACCTCCAAGAATAGATGACTATACAAAAAGAAAGGAGAGGCCTGAAGAATAGCAAATGAATTAGGATGTTAAATTGCATGAAAAAATATATATACTTTAATTAAAGTGATTTTATCACATTAATTAGTATTGCACTGGTTATTGTATCGCTTCTGGTATATGATGTATAAATTCACACCTCAATAGGAATGCACTCATATTTTTTCAGTAATGTATTGTCTGTAATTGATTGTGGATATGCATTAAATTGATGGTTTGTATATATTTTAATAGGTTTATGGTAATTATTTTTTCTCCAGTTCCATAAAAAGCTATAATAGTAAGCTATAATAGTACCTTGTGCCAGCAGAAGCATTACGCAGGTTAAGCCTGAAAGCTCAGTAGTGGACAGTCTTTATAAGTAGAATTTTCAAACCCTCTAAGATTCTGTTAATGGGAGATACTTTTATCTCGGTAGGAACTAAATGGCAACAATGAAATTTACGAGTATTTCATAAGAATGATTTACTCTGAGAGATCAGATAGGTTTTAAATATTTGTGGAGGAGTTTTGTTTTATAGTGTTGCAGTCTTGAGAGTATGCTTTATGAGCTTGACTTTCATAGAGGCCAAATTTAGGCAACAATGTATAGTAATGGGTGTAGGTCATATGAAATTGTTTGTTCGCAACAACCCCATTAATCATTTGTTTCTAACTTTTGATTAAAATTAAAATTCTCTTCAGTACAATTTCTTAATCATAGTGGAATTGCCCTTCTCCCATCCCATTACTTGCTCTTACAAAATAGTAATTGAAATAACAGTTGAGGTCATTAAATCTTATTTTTACTGTTTTGGATGCTTTTAAAGTTTTGAACCTTGGTATCCTTTCATAGGATAGTCTTCAAAGAATATAATTATAACAAAGTATGTTATAATGCCTCTTGTCACTTGATAACACTTGTGGTCAAAAACTTATTATTTCTCATTTCTATCCTGTGCATAACCTGGGTTCCCTACTCGATAATTAGAAAGAGCCTTTCCTTATCTCATGTTTCATTAATAGTCAGGGAAATTAATGAAAAGTTTTAATGTGGCAGATTACCTCAATTCACAATGTATTGAAAGCTGTTTAGAAAGCTTAACATTTATAATGTTGGTGTTTTGTTGAAAGAGACCAGGGCTTCCTAATTAATGTACAAGTAGTAGATTGAATCTTAGTCTTTATTTGTTCCGATACGTAATACAAACCATCGGTCCTTTAACAATAGGAAGTAGCTAGCGGCAGCTGGAACGGTCGTAAGCTTCGAACAAGGGGAGAACGGTAGTTAACTGCTTGTCCGACAGTCGCGCGCCGCGCGACTGGGAGGTAAACAAACCACTTTTGCTTTCGGCCGCGGGTGTGAAGGACGTGTTCGTCATCGCTCTCTGCCCGCTTCATCGTCGTATGCTTTGTTTATATTGTGTTTTCTACTAATGGTTTGTTTGACTTGAAAATGAAACTGTAAGTACACTGTTTTCATTTTCATTACTTAATTATGAACCAACATGGAGCTATCGCCGTAGATGCGGCGATTTCCTCTCTTTTCATGAATTGAACCCTTGAATTATGTCTCGGTGCCGAGGGCGGGCGCGCTCGCGCCGAGTCATGTATTTTGGGCGAAAGTGTGTAATTGAAAAATGTAAGTACTCTTTTCATTATATTTTTGCCCTGTGCGTTCGTTACCGAGAGAGTGATTGCGCTCGGCACGAGCCTTTTATTTTGTATAATAGATTGCAATGAAAGTGGATTCGCAATTGCAATATTCTTTTCATTTTCATTTATTTATTTGCATGAATTTAATTTGGATCAATTTTCGTTCTTACCCGGGAATTGATCCTTACGATTATTTTATGTGAAAGTGAAATCGCAAGTGCAGTATTCTGCTTTCATTTTATATATTTTATGATAGCATCATATTATTTGGATCAAGTTCCGTTCTTACCCGGGAATGATCTTTTCCCCACCCCTTTTAAGTTCTATGAAGTGAATCGCAAGGGCAGTATTCTGTTTCATTTTCATATTACTTTTCACTGCTGTGCGGGGGTAGGGGAAGCGAAGGTCTGCCAGGAAATCGTCGGAAAGCTCTCCCGCGACTCCCTTGGTATCCGATTCTTCGTCTTCCTTCCTGCCCCCCGCTCAGCTTCTTCGTTGTATTTTGTATTTGGGGTCTTCCCTTGCATTCGGTGGGCATGTTCATGTCTTCCCCCCGTGCGTGAGGGAACCCCTCTTACTAATCTACCTATGTTACCGCAGGTGCTACATCCGTGGGAGACGACCTTGGACAGGTATGGACCACCGCGGCGGCAGGGCGTGCCTAGCATCCACGGGCTGCTGCAGCGTCTAGCGAGGTCTGGGGCGGTCTCCACTACTACCACGGCCGCTTATGCTGCTCCCCCCCCACCCCCCCCCTCCTGGTCTACACTCCCATGCTGTGTCGGTGACGCCGTCTGCCACTACTAGGGGCCGCCGCCGTACCGAGGGGGGTGGGGGTTGCCGCCGCCGCCTGTTTTCTTCGTGTTGCCTGCCCCAGACTTCCGCTGTTCCAGCAGCTCGCCCCTGGACCGGCCGCAAGTACCCAGGTTCCGCTGGCTGCCGATGATTCTACGAGGCGATCGCTGGGCCTGCCGTACCTGCCGCTGATGTGATTCCCGCTGTTGGCTTGGCTGTCCCTTCTGGGTCTACCGCTGCCGCTGTTCCTGCCGCTCCTGAGCTGGTTGCTGTTCCTGTCGCTCCTGGTTCCTGAGCCTGTCCATGCTGGTCCTGCCCACGGTGTGTCTTCCCCAGTCCCAGGTCCTTCCGGACAGGTGCAGTCGGGCCGTGTTGCTTCGGCAATAGCCCCGGCTCCGGCCTGGATGGAGGACCTGACGACTGTCCTGCGTGAGCTGACGAGGAAGAGGAGAAGAGGAAGCTGTCATCTTCGTCTTCATCGTCTGCTGCTGCCTCTTCCCCTTCGACTTCTAAGGCCCATAAGCCGAAGAAGAAGAAGGCTGCCTTCCCCCCTAAGAAGTCTCCTTCGGGAACTTCTAAGGGCCCGTCCCACCCCAGTGGGACGGGGGTCCTTCTGCTGGTCCTCCTGCTCCTTCGGGAGCGGGGCCCGTCTCCCCTTCCGTAAGGAAGAGATAGACGGGGACCAGAGGAGTATCGGTTAGCTCTGGTACTTCCTCGCCTGGTGCTAGCGGCGATGCCGCTACGACAGGTTCCGGCTCGGTCTCTCGTTCGCGAGAGATCCCGAGTGTACGTTCTCCCTCGGGAGACCGTGCAGCCAAGTTTCGGCGCCAGAGTTCGCTCGGCGCCAAGACGCGGCACGGAGCAGAAGGCTGGTGAGAGCCGCTCAGGTGACTCTCGCCAGGCCAGCGGCCGCTCTTGCAGCGACCAGCTGGTAACCCAGGTTTTCCCCCCTAAGAAGGCTCCTTCGGGACCTTCTAAGGGCCCGTCTCGCTCCGGCGATTCGGGGAGCTCTTCTGCTGGTCCTCCTGCTCCCTCGGGAACAGGGCCCGTCTCTTCTCCTACCAAGGAGAAGAAGACGGGGACCAGAGGAGTACCAGCTTCGGCTGGCACTTCCTCGCCTGGTTCTAGCGGTTCTGCCGCTAAACCAGGATCCGCCTCGGCTTCTCGTTAGCGAGAAGTACCGAGTGGACGGTCTCCCGAGGGAGACCGTCCAGCCAAAGTCTTGACACCCGAGCTCGCTCGCCGTCAAGACCGAAGCGCGGAGCAGAAGACTGGCGAGAGTCGTGCAGACGACTCTTGCCAGGCCAGTGGACGCTCTCGCAGCGACCAGCTGGCTGCTCGGGTTGACGTGACGGTCGCTGACCAGCCACGGGTTGAGGCAAGGAAGGGGTCCCCGCGGCCGTCGGTACCAGCCACGGCTGGTACCAGCGGCTTGACGCGCCGAGGAGGACGCTCGCCGGTCTCACCGCGACAGCGAACCTAGCAGGTCACCTGACGCCGCTCCCATCGGGACCGGGCGGAGATGGTAACCAGCAACAGCTCGCCTGACGCTAGAGATCAGCGTCGACGTTCTCAGCCGAGCCTCTCGCCCCAGGCGAGCGGCAAGGCTAGGCCTGCTGCTCGATCGCCACCGCGGGTTGACGATCAGCAGCAGCCCTCCAAGCACGCTGGTCCTGCCAGCGAGCTAGGGGGGAGCGTCAGGTCTGCCTCTCCTGTACCTTCAACCTCCTCGGGCTACACCGGGAGGAGCGAGGTACCTATGAGTGATCGCGAGAGGTGCGCCGCTCGCGATCCGCTATGACGCCGTATGGACCAGGCACGGTTCTAGGACCGACCAGGACATACGCGCAAGTAGCTGGAGGCGACCGTCAGGGGTCTGCCGCTGTTCCTCCTTCGGAAGGAGGAGTATCTCGGGATCTGTTCTTGCTGGAGGGACTGGATGGTCCTACTCCGCAAGACGCGGTTACTCCCGAGATACAGAGGAATTTGCAGAAGTCATTAAGCTGATTCGTCAGCATAATGACCTTGCGGAAGGATTGCCGCTCACCAGCAGAGCCCACGTCTCTGCTCGAGTTGTTTTGGGGCCCGCAGAGGGAACCCAAACCGACGGTGGGTCTGCCGCGATCGGAGCTTGCCGATTCTGTCTCGAACCCGAGTCTCTCGTCTCCGGACAAGAAGGCTCTCTCAGTTCTGGCCGGTTCGATCAAGCTACTTCCACCTCCTCTACTGCGACAGCTCGTTTCTACGTGTCTTCGGACACCGTATTTAAATACTCCTTCGGTCCTCCTGAGAGGTTTCGACCTCGACGAGGACTGGAATGAGTCGGAGGACGGTATCGGCTCTCTCCTGTCAGGTGTCGATCAGCCCCACCCAGACGACGTTCACAGTGGCGGCAGACCCTTACCTACAGTGAGAGTTCGTAACCCTCCGCGGGAAAACGTTTTCTCCTGACGATACGTTTTCCCAGACTCTGAGAGACCATCGCCACAAGGCGATGGCTGCTCCTATTCTTCTCCAACTGCTAGTTCCACTGGGAAGGCGAGCGAGTATCCAATTCCTTCCCCATTCCCTCTCTCCTTACGGCTACGAGGGAAAGGGGAGGGATCCTACAGAGATTTCTCTGTAGGATCCCACGTTCGGGACTGCGCTACCGGGGGACCTTCGGGTCCTACCTGACGTAAGCCCCGGTCGTTGAGGAGGGATCCTGCCCCATTCTCGATTTCTACGGGAATCGAGAGGACCACCAGCCGATATCGTTTCACGAATTCGGTGGGGGTTTCGCAGACTGCTTAGAATTCTACGGAATTTCTAGCGCATTCAGAGTGTTCGAGTTTTTTACGATCTCCAAACACTTAGGCGAGACCACGGTCTAAAGTGAGCGAGACGAGAATCCCCGATGTTACACGATAATCGGGAACCTCGCCTATGCTCGAATTCCTGGAATTTCTAGCATTGGGAAGAAGACTGCTGCTGAAAGAAACTATCTTACAGTAGGCGACCAACCTGGAATAGAGAAGATCGGACGGGAATATCCAGTTTGGCTTGAACTATCGTCTTAGTATTCTGTTCACCATTGAAGCTTTCCTTCGAGGAAGACTTCTCCTTCACTCTTTGATAGAGATCGAAGGTGGTCGATCTCCAATCCTTATTTTGTTTTCTTGAAGGAAAGAATTTAGGATGGAGATCGTTGTTCAGAATCCTACAAATATACTACGTATATTAACCTCGCGACATGATTCTACTAAGCAGTTGAATTGTCCGAGGGGTAGGCGCATATCCTAGTTTATCTACGGAAGAGAAGTATTCTAATTGAACTGCAACTCGGGGTTGCCTGCAACCTCCCAGGAGTTTTCAGTTTCAATTTTATATACTTATGGTTTTTGTCACGAACAACACCATTTCAACTTTTATATTTACCGAAATTCGTTTCGCCTAAATATAATTGCTCGAGCATATCTTTTATGCTCGGTAGTTCTAGCCGAACGCATTCCTTCATGGAATAATGGATTACATGGCAACTCAGGATGACGAGTCGGCGAGAGCTCAGGCTCAACTACTGCGTATTGAACTGCCTGACAGCAGCTCAGTATCAGCTGGGCCTCCGAGATGCACGGTCGTGTATGTCTCTCTCTCCCCTGGTTTGATTGACTACCGAACCGTATCTCTGCCCAACAATCATGGACTTAAGTCTCTGATTAATGGGGATTCTCGCAATAATGAAGGACCATCTACTGCTGTGACGCTAGATTCCATCGCCTTCGACATTGCGAGAATTTTCAACAGAGATATCTCTTGGACTCTTTCATCTTTCTGTTTACCGCACGGTAACAGAAGTCTGTACAAGTCTCCCGCTGCATCGCACTGCGATAATGCGAATGATTTTGCAGACATCTGAGTTTGTCTTCAAAATATCTCGTATTCGTAGGTGTACAATTGTTCATTGTTCAACCCGAATTACAAGATGTGTCAGAAGACATCGCCTACTCTCCGACCTGACAGCTCTACTTCCAAATGTTCAGCCCATGAGAAGCAGTTCTTCAGGGGCGGCTTTCCCTGTGTTTTCATTACTGAAGAACGCCCCGCTTCATTGCAACTACGACTTCTCACCGGACAGCAATGAAATAGCGGTTAGCGTTTTCAGTCATTTGTAAGCACAGGTTATGAATCTTGAGAATCCTTCTCTCGATTCGTCTGTGAAGACGTAGGTTGCATTCAATATCTACCTTCGTCTTCAACGGTTGCTGAGATTCAACAACTATGAGATGTTTTGCCTTCAGGGACCTCGGTCTCTAGAAGGCAATTGACTTTCGCCTGTTGGGCACATGCCTTAAGAGAATCATCACCTCGCTGTCCGGCATTGGTGACAAAACAAATACATTATTTGTTTGGTCTCTTGGCATAACCCTTTAAAGGCGAAGGTCACGTGACTTACTCGGATGCTTGGACAACTTGCCTCCTACCGAACGCAGTCAGTCGGCAGCTGCAGAGCACCCGAGTCAGTTACGAACTACGCTGTTGACTTAGTTCGGTTGTTACAGAGCAATCATTACTTCGTTTTAATAGCTTGTCACAGTACCCATACCATCGACACACCATGGAGTGTCGGTGTCCTATCCACTACCGAGAACTTCGCTGCATGGGGATAAGAGGATGCGAGAGACTTCGTGGCAAACGGACAGACCAGTATGGGTACTGGACATCACCGAAGTAGAGAAGAGGGATAGGTCATGCGACTATTTCCTTCTTTTCCTCTGAGGAACTGCATGACTTCTCCTGCGAAGTCAAGCATCCAGGGGATGGGGATCCGTGACGCTCGATTTCGTACCGAACTTCGTAGCGAAGACTCAGAACCCTTCGGTCCCTGACGATTGGTTCGAGTCGTTCACAATCCCCTCCCTAATGGACTTCACCGCCTTCGATGCGAAGGAGATACTGCCTTGTCCGCAAGAACTTCTCTGTGGCGCAGGTACTGAAGGCAGGGGTCTGGTCCAACCAGACCACATGCCCTTCCTTCTACCTTCGGGATATTGCCCACAGGTCCTTGGATCTTTTTCCTTGGGCCCTGTGGTGGCAGCTCAACACGTTGTGTAGTGAACCCAGACCCTCGCAGCTGAACAGCATCGAGTCCTGGTGTGACCGTAAGAATGGATGAGTGAATGAGAGTGTGACTGGCTCCTCTTCCCATCTTTTTCTTCCCCTCTACCTGTGGTTAGAGGGACACGGTCGTCACCCTGCTGGATAAGGACAAGATGCAGGTGAGCTACTCAACAGAGCCCCATCCTATCCCTTTCACTAGGGATAGGAGCGTATATCCACCACTTCCTCCAACAAGGGGGAGGAAGTGGATGCCAGCTTGAGACAACCCATACTTTATGTTGCCTCTTGCAAACAGGAACAAGTTCTTGCTTGCTGGTACGAAGAGATACGCTTGCCTCTCTCTTAGTACTCGGCCCAGAGGTCTGACCATTGATCCTGCGGTGCACACCCCGATCAATCGGACAGAGGCTTGGATCCCTCCCTCGCTCTTACGACCAGGGAGGCATTCCAGGGATGGACGAACACCAGTCTGTTCATCAAAAGACTCAGATTCCTCCCACCAAGAAGTGAGTCTTCCTATTGTTAAAGGACCGATGGTTTGTATTACGTATCGGAACAAATGACAATTTGTCGAAAATTGCATTTTTTCTAACTATACAAACCTGAGGTCCTTTACATATAGTCCCTCCTCATGCCACCCCTCACTCTGCGTATTTTGCATGGGCCAAAAGCAGAAGTGATTTTTGTTTACCTCCCACTGTCGGACAAGCAGTTAACTACCGTTCTCCCCTTGTTCGAAGCTTACGACCGTTCCAGCTGCCGCTAGCTACTTCCTATTGTTAAAGGACCTCAGGTTTGTATAGTTAGGAAAAATGCAATTTTCGACAAATTGTCATTTTAATTAAATATATACAATATATGCATGCCCAAGAGTGTATTCCATATGATTAGCACTTTAACTAAGAAGCATGTAATGTTGCAATGCTTTTATATTAATTTCCAAGACAATTCAGGATTTATGTTCAGCTACTGCTTTAATATGTTACTCAGCTACTGCTTTAATAGGTCACTCATGAAGTTTTATTTCTTAAACCAAGTGTTTAATTTTTATTGTAGGAAAATTTATTATTAGTGGACCTAGGACAAGACACCATTCCTTTCATGTAGGCAAAATTTATTACTCCATATATGGAAGGCTACGGTTTGTATACCTAGAAAAAATACAACTTTTCTTTAAAACTTGGCACTTTGCTTTCACCAAACTTGGCACTTTGCCTTCAAAATACTCCTGAAGATATAATTTACACCTTAGAATAAGTGGTTTTACTTTGACTGTCACTCCTTATGTGAAATCTTTGTGTCTTAGTCCCTGTACTAAACTTCTTGCATTTTGTATTAAGCCCTTTGTCCAATAGTATGGTATGTATTATTTGCACCTATTAATGGAAAAAATAAAGGCCTTGTACATAAGAGAATATTGATATACAGTATTAACTTGAGAGCATAATGTTTGAAATTAGTTTAGTTAATATTCCATTTATGGTCTTGAAATTAATGCACTTCCTTCATTTCCTTGGCTATGTATGCCATTAAGTATCCATAATTCTTAAATGAATTATGGTACATAATGCAGATAATTAAGTATAGACTTAAAAGATATAAATTTATGGTCTGCTCTTGAATTTTAGAGTGTTGTTGGTGAAAACTCATGATTTGAACTTTAAAAAAGTTCATACAATTTTAGTTGTGAAAGAATCATATAATCATTTTGCTTTTATCCTTTGCTTAGGAAAGCACTTATTTTACAGAATTTATTTTGTAAACATTGCATACATGGAGGCAGATACGTAACAAACCTGATAACACTATCTGGTTTTAGATTATGGAAGCCAAATGGTATTTGGCTCAGTATCAAACCCAACCTTTAAAAGCTTAGAGGACATTCATGATGAACTCAAAATCTATTGAGAAGTATTAAATTTCTTCACAAATAGATTTGTGCTACTTGAAAGTGGTGAATTTCCCTACCTGCGGTCATTTTGAATGATTAACCATACAAAGTTCAGGGAAGATTTAGGCATGTAGATCACCAGCCAAAGAGCTCTTCAGTCAGAGATATTTTTATATTCAATCCCCTACTACCATTTCATAATTAGAACTAACAGTTTTTGAGTTAAGTGTGAACATATCACTTTGCCAGGACTATTAAATAGTATGAACATAACACTTTGTTGGCAATAGAAATTCTCTTTCCATGGATAGTGTGTTAGTTGTAAGTCTGTATCAAATAGGAGAACTATCTCTCAAAATGTTATGTACGTATATACTCCTGAACATAGTAGGCAGCATACAGTAGAACATATATGTAAGGGACCATAGTACATTATCTGTATAGATGATTCCAAATCTTCCTTTGGTGTAAGATTACTGGAATAATTTCTAATGAAAGGATTTTTTTTTTTACAATTTATCTGCAATTTGTGATTGTTATTGACTCGAAAATTGCGGTAGGAACCCTTAAAAATTGTGCTAAATATCATTATATTCAATAAATTGAGTTTTCATTATACAAATGACAGGAGAATAGGGCTCATTCAGAATGTATGTCATGCCAAGGATAAGCAGGTGAATACCAAAATATTTTATACCAAAAAACATTTGTTCTCAACCCCCTTTTTTGGGGGGCACTAGACCAACTTTAATGTTGGTGTAATATACCATGGCCTACTACGTAGTGGCAATGACAAAGATAGCCTTCCTCTGAGGTTAGGGGAGGCTTATGAAATAATAACTTTAGGCCTTCAGTAAATTTCTGAGATTTTTTTAAGAACAAAATAATGTCTTGAGTCCAGGATTTGTGGTATATTATGTTTATTCAGTTTGTAAAACAGATTATTTATCTAAAGAAAGAAAATAGTGCAAAGACACCCAGTTTGGCAATCTACTCAGCCCACCTGGAAATGTGCTGTAGTTCGTCGATAGGCCATTGCACACCAGTTGCAAATCATTATCTTAGAATTTTGTAGGCAATATTCTCATAAGTATAAGGCATTTATGCTAAATGTAAAGCATTATTGCATGGCATTATTTAAATTTTTTTAGCAGAAATTTACAGAAATGTTTGTCACTGGGCAAAACAATTGTTCAATTTATCTGAGTATAGATTTTTATTATATTCAATTTGGAATAATATTCATAGGTTTTGTCTAAACATCATTATAATGAATTTTTAATTTTGTAGAGCCAATTTGGATGTTCAGGAGATATGGAAAAGTGGAGAAATCGATATGGTGAGTATGTGATTCGTGCAATCCTGAAGTTTTGAGACTTAAGCTTTTACACGTCATAGCATCTGTAAAAATATTACGAAAGTCTTGTGTAGCCAGTATAATTGATGCATAAAGTTATTCAAAATGGGGAATATGTTATGTTGACCAGTCCTCTTTTATCATGAATTACAATAGGTCAGGATCTTTTAGAATTTAAATGAATTATGCTGTCTTATTGAGAGAAAAAAATCTAAATTGGTTCGGGTAGATGATGATATATTTATCCAACTTTTCAGTGGGTACCGTTATCTGATGCTAAGTCCGGTCGCCTGCATATCCGTGCCACTTGGCTTGAGTTGAGTGATTCTGCACCTGCCTTGGATTTGGTGAGTATGTCTTTCAATGTCTTATTTTCTTAAATGTCAAGAGACAAGTAATACTTTTGGAGTGTTACCATTTAGGCATCGCTTAAGTTTGAAAAGTTGGTTGATGCCTTATGTTTAGATCCCAGACACATCAATCAAATTGTAGAAAAATTAGTTCCTGTGCCTTGGAAAGGTTGGCATATGTGCCCACATTCCTTTAGATAATCTATTAAACATATGCATTCCTGGTGTGACTGCCAACTAAGGTAAAAAGTCTTACAGATACTAAAACATTTTGCTTTTGGAAGTTTAGAATGACCATGTCTTCTTTTTTTCTCTCATAATTTTTCTTGCACTAAACTTGCATTCATCTTCACTAGGTTTTTCCTTTGTGCCAGTAGTAACAGCAAATACATTTGAAATTTTGTGAACAACAGTATCACCACTTATTCACTGATGCTGAACTCTTCATCTGGGTTTTATCACTGGGCTGCATTTTCCAGCACACCTCTGAGTGTCAGCTTGAGACTTCTACTCCATAATAATTTTTGAAATTTCATTGATGAGAGAGATGATGGTGACATTAGTTTATAAGCATATATTGACCTTGCTTGTCCACAGGAAGCTTTCATGGGTGGAATAGTCTTAAAACTTTATTTTGGTGTGATTATCTGCCGAGGCCAGGTGTTTAGAAATCTGCTGCCAAGTATCCCTTCACTGGTCATTTTCATAATATTTACAGCTGCATCTTTGTGTCTGTCTAAACTTGCACTCAGGGCTTAGTATGGATTGTTGCTTCTCAAGAGACAAGAAGCAGGATCTGGGACTGTTTGTCTTTTTCTCTTTATTTTAAACATTTTTTTTTATTTCAAGAATTTCTGGGTGTGTCTTCCAGTAATTGCTTTATGTCTTTGTTGTCTTGGGAAAGGCGGCATCAGGTAAGGGTGCACTAATGGGCGGGTCACTGTCAGCAACAGCAGCAGTAGCAGAAAATGAGGTACATGTAATAGTGGATGTAGCAGATGTTGGAATTGGTTTGTAAGCTTTGGGAAAGCCACCTGTTCATTGGGTGGAGGACCAAGATCAGGAATTGCTGGCCATTCATTAGTATGGAAATATAAGGGCATGATATACAATTTTATAAAACTGGCAGTCAGTTAGAATGTATATTTGATCTTTGGTTGGAAAGATCAACATCCCTTAGGAGCTTTGTATTCTAATATTGCAAGTGCTTGTTGGTTAGTAGTGGATTACAATTGAGATCTTCCTGCCATATAAATTTCAACTTTGAAGAAGCCCATCAGAATATGTGAACCAGTATATATAGGGAACTATATTTGTCAGGTTATAGTTTTATATTTTCCCATTTTCTATTTATTCATTGCAAGCTACACACAGTAATAACTTACCGTATTTGCAAACACACACTCATTGTTTAACTATAACCTAACATTGCAGCTGTAGCTTTGGGGGGTTTTAGGCTAATTGGCAACTCTTGGAAACAACAGCTATGCTCAATGTAATGAGCCATTCTTATAGTGGATTACTGATGGATATTGCTTCATTTTCTCTTTTTTTCAGTATTTAGAGATAAGCGGTTTGCCTTTATTTTTTTTTTATATTGAATATTATTGCAGAGCATGAGTTAACCTGTGTTAAGTCAAGGAGGTATAGTATTTAGGAATGCATTTTGACCCCCCCCAAAAAAAATTAGTAAAATAAGAAAAGTCATTGTGTGATTCCTGTACTCTTGACTCATATTTATCAAATAAAATAAAAGTAATTCCCCTAAGATAATATATTTGGTTGAAGTTATAGTCATGGGAAGGTTTAATAGTAAAGATAGAATCTCTAAAGTATGTACTATAAGATATTCAAATATTGCTTTCTATAAAGCAGCTAGAATACAGATTCCATTACTAGATTTGGTTAAATGATGAAACTTGTTGGTTCTTGCTTATTTAGGCATTAGTAATGATGATAGGTGATGGTGATGGAGTTTATAGTTCTGCTTTGGCGCATGTGATACAAAAGAACTAGCATGTGTAGTAAATATTTTACTACCTGTATGATCATAAAGTTTTACAGAAATTTTGTTCATCTTTATAGTTATTATAGGTTTATAACTGTATGCTTAATTAGAGAGTTAAATTTATAAGGATGTGTATTTTGCTAAAGAATAAGGAAATTCTTGTAAGATTGCATCTCTTTAGTCAGCTTTGTGAGAGCATAGAAGTTTTTAATTGGTTTGGTTAGGCTAAATGGCATACAAACTACTGTAAACGTAAGATACGATATTCCAAATCCCAATCCATGTGTATGACATTATTGGTACTGTTTTGTATTATATATATAATTTGTTGAAGAATACTGTTAAATAACTGTATACAGTATCATTTTCATGGATAGGTGGCACCCCTATCCCATTTAATTATAAGTGACAACAGCTGCTGTTATTAGTTTA
The DNA here is from genome assembly GCF_015104395.2 of Macrobrachium nipponense. Taxonomy (NCBI): domain Eukaryota; kingdom Metazoa; phylum Arthropoda; class Malacostraca; order Decapoda; family Palaemonidae; genus Macrobrachium; species Macrobrachium nipponense. The sequence goes on from NC_061094.1 coordinate 43,351,359, forward strand.
CATTGTATACAGTATGATCAGTTTCAAGATTTTTTCAATGGACTAATTGCTTAATTTGAATTTGGCAGCTTTTATATGCTACTTGATTTTTCAGCAACTGGAAGAAATCCGTGCTCTTCAGAACACAACGAAAAACCCTCTACACAGTGCAGTATTAATGGTGTGGGTTGACTCTGCTAAAAAACTAAATGTAAGTGTGCAGTATTGATCTTGTTGCATGTTGTTGTTTAAGGTTTATTATCTTTTATTTCAGAAATCTCAGTGTTGGCTTTAAGGAAAAGATCTAAGTTTTGTTACTAGAATGATGTGTACATATTAGTATTAAATAAGTTTGAAAAAAATTAAGTATTATTTTACTCTTCTGTAGTTTCTGGATTTTTTCAACCTTTTACAAAATGCTCAAACAGGAGAGAATGTGGATGAAAATTGATTAATTGATAAAATTTATTTTCCTTTCGATATATCTTTTCCGTGAAACTTGAAAATTGCTAAGTATTGACAAGAAAATAGTTAGACCTTAGCGGACCCCTAGTAGTTTAAACCACGATAATCTAAATTGATTATTGTATAACGTGATAATGATAATTTTTATATCAGTAAAGAATGGGAGTGTGATTACTCTACAGTATTCAGCACCAAAATTTGGCTTAGATATTAAAAAACTGTTTTTTTATGGTAACACTAATTTTACATAAATTTAGAGATTGGTCAAAAGTTTCATTTGTTTAAAGTTAAATTTTGTTTGTAGTTGTAGAGGTTTTATCATTTTTATAATTAGATGACATGTATCAAAAGTATTTAGCCATTCATTTCTTGTAGTTCTGGAGGAGACAGCTTTGGAAATAAGTTTTACAACTAAAACCTGATACAATTAAACTATTCTGTTCCTATATCTCCACCACCCTGAAGAAAGGGTAGTTTCTTTTGCATCAGAGTAATTTTTGTTTTCAGTACATATAATACAGTAATTGTACTTGACAACAGAAAAAAGATTTGTGCAAGAAACTTTAATGTCTTTGTTCTTTGTTTGAGGGAGTATTGATTATGAAAGGTTGTTTAAATTAATTTCTGAATAGCAACAGCCGGCTGGTGTTAGCTGTTTTTTATGCTTAGTTGATTGCATATCTATAAGAGTTGGTTAGCAAAAGTTGGAATAATTTATGATAGTATTTTTCTTATTGAGTCAGTTAATTTTCTTTAGGAAGTTGCTGTTTATAAATTTTGGTTGAAATAGATGTATAATCTTCAGGTAACAAGTTTCAGGGTTTTATTGTACTCCTCAGACTTAATTCCTAAAATACGTACTTTAAATTAATGTATTCAAAAGAACTGTGTATTGGTTTTGATAAACTTTTAAATCCATGGTGACAGTTTAACTCAGTTGCAATGCTGACCCCATCCTTTTTTCAGTAATTTGACAAAAGACTAATGTTACTAGTCTTTACTTTTCACTTAAAAAAAAATATTTGACAAAGGAAGTTTTACCATATAAAGAGATAAAATTCCTGATCTTCACTAATTTGGCTATTCATTATGCACGTTTTATTTTTAGGAAGCTTAAAAACTTTGTCAGATATGACATCAGTTAATTTCTTTCACCTTGCTTTATGTATAGTAAGCTTCACTAAAAAAAAGTACAAAAATCACAGCTTTAATCCTTTAACACTTGCTTAGGAAACTTATTTGAAGATTCGTCAATTGAATTAGTCATTTCATTACAAGATTGAAAATTGTAACAGTTTTTATAAAATACAAAGATTTCAAAAAGATTTTTATTTAAAAGGCAGGCTAAAATGGTTCGATAAAGTATACAGATTAATAAACGGTTTGGAGGTTGATTCTATAATCATTAACAATTTGTTAACCCAACGACTGCAGTGCTTTTTTCTGATAGGATTTTTGCTTCCTAATGATTTAGTGTTCTTTTTCTTTCTTTGCAAGCTAAAGCTTTTTGAGCCTTTAAGGCTGTTAACAAATATGGAGAGGTTATTCAGTAAGATGCAGCTTGTCTTGTTGTTTTTGGGAAATCTTTGAGGGGTTACAATATTAGTAACCTTGGTTCCAGTATGTCGGTTCTCAACTGTGAATGGCGGTATAATATTTAGAACAAGGAAATGACCACAGGACTCCTGAGCATTTCTAATGGTATTATTAATTTTTATTATTTACCTGTTTTGTTTTAAGCTTTTAATTCACAATACAAGTTAATATTAAAATGTACAAAGTTGTTAACTTACAAAGTGCTCCTTTTTCTCTTATCATATGTACGTAGTTGCTATCTCTTTTGCATGTCAGTTATAAAGTATTAAAAATGCTTTAATATACTAAAAGGATTAGAAAAAAGTAATACTGTAGCTTGATTAATATTTCATATTTCTTAATGTTTTATATTGAAAACATTTAATATGAAAAGAAAGGAATATGGAGACATTGGATAAGTAGAAATAAATACTATATTCATATGATTCTTTAAAATTTGCAAGCACTGAAAAGCATATTTTGGAATCTTTTGTAGAAATAATTTATGTAATTGAGGATATACTGTATAACATAGAATAGTGTATGTATTAGAACATAGTTGAAGAGTTTTTAATGTTCCAAAATTATTTCATGATGTTAGGTACTGACGTGGGTTTTATTGCAGTACAAGAACATCCTTTGTTTGGGAGTTTGATAAAAACGAAAAGCTTTCTAAGACATAGTTTGTTTCATAACGCCATTAGTCATATATATTGCCTAATTTTGTGGATGAGGCAATATCTAGTCATGCAAACTACTATCGGTCAAGGATGAGAGGCCCTTGCTTTTTATGCCCAGTCCTGTGAAAGATGCCCACATTACTCTTGCTTTGTTCATGACTGCTGTTGAGTCCCAGGAAAGCCATGAAGCTGGGTTTTCTGAAGCCCTGGAGTGGATGTATTTTTCATCTCGGGGAATTGGCAAACAGAAAAAAGTCAGTGTGCCTTTCAGATATTGGTCCATTCATCCTCATTGTGTTAGAAATCATAGTCAGTTTAGTTATCAATGTAATCTGAATCTCGACCATTCTATTTTATATAGACCTGCAGTGCGTTCTTGCCTCATTGATCCTGAATTATTGTCCAATGAATCATTGTCAACCATTGCTGTGGATCCCAATACCAGGCTCTTCCAGGTTTTCAAGATAATGGCACTCCTAGTACACTGCACACGCTTATCAATATTGTGGGTGTATATTGGAACACTAATGAACATCTGTGAATCTTTTAACTGAATTTTGGCCCTGTATGGGTCCTCTTAGAGTCCCTTCTTCGATCATTGCTGTTTAGTTTGATTGTGAAAAGAGTTTTCCCTCTAGCTCCTACCTGTCAGATGCATGTCAGAAGGCACAGTGCCATATCTGGAATTGTGAACCACTTGAAAACTGGGTATCTATTAAATGAACTTTGAATTTTTACTTTGCCCAAAACAGTCAGATGCATTTCAGAAGGCTCAGTGCCATATCTGGAATTGTGAACCACTTGAAAACTGGGTATCTATTAAATTAACTTTGAATTTTTACTTTGCCCAAAACAGTCTTGGTTTTTTTCTTTCCCCAAAACAGTCTTCTGGTTCATTAGGATAGTAACTCCTTTTGCCCTCTACTTCCTCTCCTGGTTAGGACTTCCTCCTTTGTCCCATCAGGACAGTCAGGGGTTTCTCCATATCTAACTTTGGAATTTTGCTCAAGACTTTCTCCACATGGATCTTATGATTGATTTCTTGGCACATAGGTCGTGAGAGTAATGGGGCCATCTTACAATGGAATAGGCAAGGACAGTGAGGGCCTTGCAGACTTTGCTGTTAAAAGTTACTAATAGTATGTCGTCGTCCACAGAGATAAGGCAATACAAATAAGTACTATTGCTTAATGCTTGGATACATACTGGTCAATAGGATGTTGAGTGAATTGTACTGTAGTAAAATATAGAACAAGCTTATCTTGACATACAGTATACCAGACTAAGTATCAAATATGTTATACTAATTTCATATCACACAAGAGATAGTGTTTTGACTTTTAATTGCAACCGTAATTTTTATTTGTATCCACAAAGTATGTAGCCTATAATTTGAAGTAACTGTAATTTTTATTTGTATCCACAAAGTATGTAGCCTATAATTTTGAAGTACTGTATGTTGATTTGGTGTCACATGAGTTTAACGCTGAAATTAGTTTATTTCTCAAATTGGTATCCTTTTTAGATTTGTTTGTGCTAGATCTGTCTGGTAATAATGGTAGATTGGATGATCAATATTTATACTAAATTTAATGGTTATTCTCATAAAAATAAGTTAAGGTAACATATATGTAATAGCTTTGTTATCCAGTATTTGGTTTTTCAGTTAAGTTACTTATTTACAGCAGGAAAAGCGTAATATTTCAGCGACGGTTGACTACCAGCATAGTTCTTTTTTTGGAGATATATTGGATACGTGTACATAGAGAAAATTTGGAGTATGAAAAATGTACCTCGATTACGTAGCATGGCAATTATAATTTGAAGGTTTGCATTCTTTATTTATATCTAATAGAGGCAGTCTCACTTGATTGAAAGAAAATTTAATGAATCATACGACAATGGAAATCATAATTACGTCATATGCATGTTGCCATATAGCACAAAGCATTTTTTAGGCTGTTCCCAAAATCTCTCTTGGCATGTTAGAAAAATAGGTAGGATAGTAAATGTAAATAGAAATAGAAACTGCCTTGGCACTTCACTTCAGCCAGGCTTTTGAAATGTATTCATTACTTTGTCTGCCAGTTTTTTTAATCACAGCATATATGTTCTCTTCACCCACTCCAGCCGTCCCATAAGGTAAATCAACTGAAGCAGTTTTGTGTAATGCGTTTGCATGCATTGTAATCACGCACTTACTATGTCCGTTCCCTAGTGTGATTTATGCTTTGGGTTGTCTTTTTTTTGAAATGCATGGTGGATATAAATAGCTTCTTGTCTAGAATGTGCACAAATCTATGCAAGATTGATGTTCATGTTAGTCTTCAGGTATTAATTTGCCATTTTGTTAATGCTTTCATTGATGAAAATGTTGCAATAGGTTTTGACCACTGATTTAAGAGAGTTAATGTGCATTTGGGCATGTTTTTACTGAAATTGCTTTGGTGGTGTTTTGAAAGAGATGCAGCAGGAAGGAAATATTTAATGTGGGAAGTATTCTTGTTGCCCAGAGATATTATTTAAAGAATTCTAAAGAGATTCTGAATTTCCAAGTTTTTGTCAGATTTGGTGTAGATAAATTTCCTTATAGGGCTATTTGGTCAAAGCACTGTGGAAATGAATTTTTTTCTTAATCTGTATTGTAGTTATGAGGGAATTCTGTGTACCATCACCACTATTGGAAAAAATATAATTAATATTTAGTCAGTAAAGTGTGTTTTTCATAGTGATAAGTTACAAGAATTTCATTGTTAAAGTACTATCAAATTTTACTAAAGAGACCTTATCCCCCCTGATGCTAGATGACAAATACCAGCAAGGCAAGGCATAACTTAGTCACCCTGAAACCTTGGTCACAGTAACTTTGCAGTGCATCAGTCCACATTTAGGTTGCTCCAACTTTAGCATATGTAATTACAAATTCCTGCCATTCCAGCTTTTTCAAAACATTTCATCATAATTTCACATAGGTAAGCCTAAACTACTTAGGCTGACAAAATAAAAGGTTTTATGAGAAGAAATTTTGGCAAATAGTTTTTTTTTCTCTTTGTTATAGAATTATTTGGAAATTGTTCTATTTGTTGTAACCATTACAGGATGGTATATTTTTCTTTATTAGTGATGGAACTGGTACCAAAAATGTGGCTGTGATAGCAAACATTGATTTATGTTCTTGATCTTGTGTTTAAACACCTAGGATTTGTCAGAGTATGTGTAATTGTATAGCAGAAAGCCAATGAATTGAGCTCTCTCGTATAATGCTAAATGCTATCTGAAACATTGAAATAGGATAAACGCAAATACATGACAGTACGTATTCATATTGCGTGTTGACTGAAATGTGTTTTCCTTAATTTGCTAGTATTTTTTTCTTAGGAGGTAGTAATGCTTATGTAGCAAAATGTCACAGACCCTATATGATATGTTAGCAAAACCAAGTTGGCATTACAGTAGTCTGGGCAAACTTGCACTTTCAACTGAATTATAGCTATAAATATAGTATTTTGCCTGTGCAGTGGAACCTCGGTTTTTGTAGACTTTTTCCTATGAAATTTTGTCTGGGGTTTTGTACATTTTCTCAGATTTCATACACTTGGAAATGCTCCTTCCAGGACCCATCGTGTGACCAGGTCCCCCTTACCGAGCGCCCAAACAAAGCATCCCATGTTCTCTCGCAACCCATTCTGCTTTTGTGTGTGTTTTTTTTTTTTTTTTAGTGCAACTGCTAAATAAGCCATCATAGGGCCAAAGAAAGTTCCAAGTGCCAGCCCTTCTGTAAAAATAGTGAGAAACACTATAGAATTTAAACTTAACAAATTGTTGGAGGGTGTTGCATGCCCATCACAATAAGAAAATGCCTATAAATGCTGCTGTTTGTGAATTTAAGGGTAGCAGAGGCTGGTTTGAAAAATTCAGAAAGTGAACAGGCATACATAATGTGCCTACTTCAGTAAGGACATGTTTGCAAAGTGGAGTGATGTAAAAGATTTTGTGGAGAATTATCATCCTAGCAAAGGTGTTGTAATCCATGTCTCCAACATCTTTAATGTTAAGTATATCTTAGTTTTACCAAACCACTGAACTGATTAACAGCTCTCCTAGGGCTGGCCCAAAGGATTAGATATTTTTACATGGCTAGGAACCAAATGGTTACTTAGCAACAGGACCTACAGCTTATTGTGGGATCTGAACCACATCGAGAATTGAATTTCTATCACCAGAAATACATTCTAATGATTCTCTCTTGGCAGAGCGGGGAATTGAACCCGAACACCGAGGTTGATAGTTGAGCATGTAACCGATTCGTCCAACAAGGAACATCTTTAATGACAATGCCATGTTCCACTTTAGGCAAATTTTAAAGAGATACCAGAAACAAATGTCTCTGGACAGTTTTGTTATGACAGGGGTCCAGTGACTCTCCAGCTGGTCCTAGTGCCAGTAAAAACTGAAGAGGGGAAGTAACCCCAGATAGGTCCTTGATACTTGAAAGCCTTCTGGAAGGGGGTTCCCCTAACAAACTATAACCTTTCCTCCTCCTTCTCCCCTTCACTCTGTCTTCCGTATGCTAACAAGTCTTGCATGAAGGTAAGAGTGATGTTAAATCTTCATTATTCATTTCATTGTTCATATATATTTATTTCTCATCATTTTGGGTATGTGAAACTGTTTTTAACTATAAAATTTAGTTTTTGGTAACATTTTTGAGGAATCGAACGCATTAATAGTATTTACATTATTCCTTACGTGAATTATTGTTTCGGTTTTCGTACATTTCGGACTTCATGGGAGGTTCCGGATATGTACGAAAACTGAGGTTCCGCTGTATTATTTTACTGCCATTACATAAAAGTATTCTTGAATTACAAGAAACTTGTACTACCATCTTACTTATGAAAAGGACTTTTTTTAGTCTTTAAAATCAATTTCATAAGAGAAGCTATTGCTTTGATTGGTTGGGAGGTTGAATGTTTTAGTAACATAGCCAGGCCACCACTAAGATAAAAAGTTTGCAGAAAGTTTTTTAAACATATTAATTTCATTCATTTAGTGCAGTGATTAGGCATTTTTCATTTTCAGTTCTCAGATATCCATATGTAAAATCATCATTCAGTTTCCAGCTGATCAGAATCCAAAGAAATGATAGAATTGTTATCCACATATATAAAAATTTTTTTTAAGTGGCCAGAACTTGTAACAGTTGAAAAATAATGTGTTGAATAAATATTTAAAAGTATTTCTTGCCAAACAAGTTGCCCCCGTAAGTATTTGAACGTACCAGAATGAATAGGAAAGCATTGTATTTCAGGTGCAGTTTTAGACATATTACATTTAGTTATACCGAGTTGCAGGCAAATGTATCCAAACAATATGTACAGTAGTTACACAAGCAAAATTGGCAGCTTCAATAACACTTCTCATTTTGTGTAGTGTAGAAATGAGTCTGTGAGACTTGTAGGGCTGGGGATTAGGAATCCACTATGTATTTTATTGATGGATTTGTATGAAAACCATTTTGTGATATGAGATTCTATATTTCATCAGAACCATGTTAATCATACATGTAGCTAAAGGGGAATTTAGGCAGGAGGCTGAGTTGCTAAGTGCCCCAAAGACTGTGTGCATGTTGGATCCAGGAGAGCACTTGAGGGTTTATTAGTCAGGAACCAAGGCTATGATAACAGCTTGATCGTATAGGGATGAACCCACTGTTGTAAAGAACATCTTCTGTCCCTCAGTTGCCCTAAGAAAGGACCACTCTGGAATTCTCACCACTGCAATTGTTGGTTTCCCATGGGTAGTGTCAAATATCCCTTGCTGGACAAAGCAATAGGTATTCTTTGTTACTCATGACAGAAAACAGAGAAAGGATGGGGAAGGTTGCTTCGGTACTGTACTGGCTGCTTGTGTGGCAACCTTCTATTTAGAAGATAAGATGCATGAAATCAAGTATAAAACCTGCAAAATAGAATGTAATTAAAAGAAATGCACTTATTCCACCAGCATATAAGATTGTAATTAAAAGAAGTGCACTTATTCCAGCATATAAGATCTTTACAAAATTGATGATACTGTATACAGTATTAAAAAGGCGAAATACTTAAGAAATATGATAAGAGATCTCTCAGAGTGAACAGATTTTTTGTTGTTCACAAAGACACAAGCTTTTACACAACAGCAATAATTCACATTAAATGTGAAATTTCTAAACATTTTACAAAAAAGGTGGGATTTGTCTAATCCCTAGCCTATGTCAATCTGTGTAAACCTGATCCCAATTTGCAGTTAGCTTGCATGTCTTGTGCAAAAACATACTTCTTTAAAACATCCCTAAAGTCCAAATAAGCAAAAACTATATCACTGTAGTGTATGGTTGAATAAACGCCTTTAATGTTTGAATTGCATCTTTAAATTTGCACTTTATTAAGTAAAATTTCTTGTTCAAGTCAGCCATCACTAATGATCCTTTATGGATAATCACTGCACACATCTGAGCAATAAAGTAGTATGCACTTTTAAGCTACAGCAGTATTGTTTAATCACATCTGTAAAAGGTTAATTACTCCATATCATGGCTTATGCACAAGCTTTTTTTTTATTCCTTGTGCATATGATGGTCATTTACTGTTTTGTATATGCAGATGAAGAAAAATGACCATGCTTCATATGAAGTTCTTTTGACAGAATTTTTTTTTTTTTTTTTACACTTGGCCACTTTGCAGTAACAATTTCATTATGCTGTTACTGTACATAAGTGCATTTTAAAATTGAATCAATGCACTGTGCTTTTGATTGTATATAATCATACAATGTTAGAGGCAGCTGGACACACAAGCATGCAGACAATCGCATATTTTAAGGGAGAAAGAAGTTTCACTAACTACCCAGTAGTGAAGTAAATGGTGGAATGGTGAGTTTACATTTGAATTTAAAGACCAGTTAATTTTTGTTGGGTAGGCCATAGAAATTTATACTGTATTATCTAGTGTACTACATTTTAATGTACATTAATGTATATATTTTATTGTTAATTACTGTGAAAATGTTAACTGACTAACATTTAAGCGTAAATTTAGTTTTTTTTATTGTTAGTAGGTAAGTAAATGTGCTATTGCAGATGTTAATTGTCTATTAATTCAATAATATATGTTAATGTCTGGGCGTTTACATAAAATTCACTCATTAGGTTTTCATGTGTTTTTAATGTGGATATCAAGTTTTTTTTTTAAGGAATCCATATGATATGAATAAGCCATTTTTGTATAATGAAAAAGTTGGAAATTTACCCTAGTGTTGGATATTTTTGAGTTACTATTATGTATACAGTAGAATTGGTATTAGCTTGGTGGGAGCAGGGTGGTATTTGTTGCATGTTAAATATTTTTCCAGTAAGGGTTAAAGGTGAGGTTCAAGTTTTTCTGTTTATTATGTCAACATTTAGCTTTGGAGTTAACCTTGGGAAATGTTATTGTTACAATTTTTAGATCTTGGTTTTGGAGACAGTTTTGAGATAGAGTTGCCATTGGATGAAATTACTAGTAGAACTATTGGAAGCCCTTAGAGAGGTTTTAGTGATATATTTTTAAATTTGTAAATGAAATTAATCTTTATGAGCATGAGTATTTCTTGGATCAGTTTGATTTCTGCTGTTTTTTTTGGTGATTTAAGTAATTCAGTCATTTTGTAATTTAATTATCAATTACCATGCAGTATACTTCATTAGAGATTTTAAAAGTATGTTTGTTTCTAGTGCTCTGTTTAATTATATTTATTTTATATCGTAGTGTGGAAGATAGTCAAGTTTTTAGCCAAGGTGTGTTTGTATTTATGTGTAGTATGTATAGTGCAATGACTGTTGAAATTCATAACAGTAGTTCAATCATTTACAGCATACTCCCGATCCCTTCGTTCGATTGCACGTTGGCAATACCAAGCATGAAACAACTGTACGTCAACGTACCAATGATCCAGTTTTTGAAGAAGGGCTTTTCATTCCTGGTACGGAACCCTAAAACACAGGAGTTACAAATCGAGGTATGTCTTAAGTGATGGTACAATATTTTTATAATCCGTGTGGTCATTCTATTGCTGGTATTTTGAGATATCCAGTTTGTAGAATTATTGGCTATGCTCTGTTATAATTTGAATATCATAATTTCCTAGTTAATAACCATGTCATTCAAAGCTGCTAACATTTTCTTACTTTAGCAATAATGAAAATTGAACACTATAGAATGCTGTGGATCATCATCATTTTAGTGGATGTCAAGCATAACTTATCTGACATTGATATGTTTTGAATGAGATTTGTTGCTAATGATTTTTTCAAGGTTGTTGACCAAAAGACAAACACTGTACAAGGGAAACTGGAGTTGGACTTGAACATGTTGTTAAAAGAGAAGAATCTTGAAATTGTTAGTGAAGATTACAGTTTGAGTGGAGCGTCAGGAGGATTGGCTGCTATTAAACTCTCCCTCACGCTCAGGGTTAGTATGTTTCAGCTATTTTGTTTTCTTTCATGCTCAGGCTTAGAATGTTTCAGATGTTATGTTTTTGAACCTTTGTCATTCATCAGTAATTCTTACAAATATATGATATAGGAAAACCTGATATGAGAGAAAAATTGTCCTAAGTAAGGACTTGACTACATTCAGTATTTATTGGGGCTTTTAATTGTTGCTATGTCTTTTGGCTTTTAACAATAAATTGTATTACCAGTCAGTTATCTTTCTAAAACTACAAATTACTGTATGCATGTTTGGTTATTTCATTACATAATATGCTCAACCAATGTTCAACATTGGTAGTTGAAAATACATATCTTGGCTTCATATGAAGAAGTTCAATTACCTGGGTAAAAGATGTTAGGCTTCAGAAAAAAAGAACATGAAATTTGATTGGAGATGGAGACCACTTTACACTCTTAGACCACTTTACACTCTTAGACCAATCTGTAAAACATTATCTTTAAACCACCTCAGTTGGAAGATAGTGTAAAAATGAAAAGTGAAAATCATAAAACATATTTTTTCATGCATTGTAGAGTGCTGATATAACAAGTGATAATTTTCTAAAGTAACTACTCTGTCACTTATAATTGAGAATCAAATACACAGATTGCTACAAACTTAGATTAGGTTTCATAATAAGTAGACCAGCTTTTAAAAAGTTATTTAATATTACTCGTTTGACTTTTTTAGGTCGTCTCAATTTAATCCTGCCTAAAATATACAAGACAGGATATTGATTGATGGTTCCAAATCTTACTTGTGTGAGACTCACTATTTCTAGAATACTAATTAACTGTTCTCGTAGTCAAGCAATGCATTTTCACAGCTTGGTTGTCTGGAACCTGCTATTTATATTAAAGATACATTGGCACAACAATTTGTAATAATCTAGCAATTTTAGGAATGAGTACCTTTGAAGTATTTGAAAATAATTTTCGTGAAAATTCTTTTGTTCAGATCAGATACTCTTCATGTATTGAGTTGCTGTGAATTTTAATTGTGATAGCATTGTGCATGTTTACCATAAAAGAAATAAAAATTCAGTTGGAATAATCAAACCTGCAGATGCTTTGACCAGGTCAGATGTAGACATTCCCATTATTGATTATATAGCATTACAGACATCCTTGACAACTAATACTACATGGCAGGGTTTGTGGAGCGATAACACTGAAAACAAATATAAGGTCAAATCTTAATAGGGTTTTAGGGTTCATTATTATATTAAAAGAAGAGTAATTTTTATTAGGTTTTATGTGGATTTGGATGCACCTGTTTATCACTCCTAATTTCATCAGATTAAAGAAGCCATGGTCACCAAGCCCTTGAAAAGCATTGTCAAGCCAGTCAGTACCAGAGATCAACTGTGGTGCATGTAAAAAAAATTGTTAATTTTGCATCAGTTAGTCCCTTGGGCAAGGCACTTCAATTGGAGGACTGCAGGCCAAATCAGTTGTGATACTTATAACCACAGTGGTTGTGTGTTCAACTACTTATTATAACTATAGTTGGTTATGTATTTAAAGTTGACAGTTTTAAATGGAAAAGTAGCATAGCATAGTAAATACCATTTTGTTGAAAAATAAGGTTAACCTGTATTCCAAAAGAGAATACACATCCATACCATCAGCCTAAGTTATTGGGTTTTAGCTCTTTCGTCTAGTTGTATAAGTTACAGATCTGAACCTAATGATTATGAGGAGGATGAGGAAATTTAAAGTAAATTTTTTATGTTCAAGTGTTTGAAATGTCTCCAGTCAGTTGAAGATGAAAGATACTCGACACCTAAATATAAATTTTATGTTAATGTGGAAAGATTTGTGAGAAAAGTCATAAGATTTGACCTAGTTAATAGTCTCGCATGTTTTGTTTACATATGTTGCATTGTGACAATTTAGTGTGCTAATAACTTCATTTTGAGGAGGATTTTGTGTTTACAGTACAAGTTGAAACTTTAATATTATTAGACCAGGAAATATGTAAAATATTCTATAGTTATATGTAAACTTGACAATTTTTTTACACAGGCTTCTTTTTGCTAGACTTTCTGTTGCATATGTTACTGTAGGAAAACCAGTTAAGAGAATTAACACTTAATTTTACAGATCCTAAAAACTGCTTTGAAGACAGATGATGGGGACGGTGGCCCCAAAGAAAAGGGTGAGGTGGAAACCTCTTCATCCTTCACTCCTGCTGCCATCTCAGAACCCCCTTCCTCTTCCTCCTCAGCATCTGTTCCACAGCCCCCTGCACATATTAAATCCAGTAAAGCTCCCCCTAGCACTCCTCCTCCTCCCCATCCTGCTGATGTTCCTGAGCCAACCTCTGCCCTCACAAAGGAGGATGTGTCTGTGGCAGATCCTAGTGGTGTCTCAAATGTGGCCACACACGCTGGTAAGATGCTCACTTTGTCCAGGGCTCGTATCATTAACTTTGCATGACAACTGGCATGTTTAAGCATTAGCTAACAAGCATTGAGCCTAAGGACAGCTGTACATTCAAAGAAACTTCTTTCTACAGTAGAAGGTATGCATGCTCACTTGTTTATGCCTCTTCTTCCTTGCCTACTGCCTGATGTTCGGGTATATGATGTCCACATATATCTTGGAATCTTATAGTACCCTTAGTATATTTTTTTTATTCTTGTGCTTGTCTTTGTACAAAAACAAAAACCAACAGTGTTCTATTACATTGAGTACTTTTAGTTTTATGATTGCTAGTGTATGGAGTAAAGCATGCAGCATATATTGGTAGAAGTTGACTGTAAAATATGGTTTTACATGAATATTTTTTTTCTTTTTATTACTACTACTATTCATAGCTCGCCTAACTTGTCCAAGTGATATTTAGACCAGTGTTTTAATGGTCTCAGAAGACAGTAATACTTTGCACTGATTATTTTTTTTATTTTGTTTGGAAAGTAGAGAGTACTATCGTAAAGAAATCGTCATATATAAGAATAGTTGTATATTACCTGTTTGTCCTCTGCAGCTTTTGAATTTTAATTGAGAGAGATATGTACTCAAATACAATACAGTGCTCTGTTTATAAGATTCTTATTCCTCTTTATTGAAATATAGTTCAGTGTTAAAAAGAGCCTTTTTTTATTAATAGGGAAATTATTATAGATTAATGTGACTTTACTATTTTAAAAGCAGATTACATTTGTTTGGAACTAAAGATGGTATGTAGCTGTTTCCTTTTGGAATTAACATTTTTGTAAACCTTTTTAAGATAATCGTAAAAGAAGGAAAAACTACATTACAATCGCACTTTTCATCTGAATCATAAAGTCACTGAAAAGACATGGAAGAGGTAGTAATTTTTATTGTTGCATAGAATATTCTTTTGTATTTTCAGTTCATTCTGACTGATGAGTCACGGTTAGAAATTTGCTAGTATGATGTAGTTAAATGAGATCCCATGATATTTCTCTACTCTTAAGGCTGCCTGAAGGAATTACTCTTCATTATACATGGAAGCTGGAGCTCTGTAAAATTAGATGTTGAACATTAAAGAAAAACCAAAAGGAATGTGTGGAAAGTGAAATGCAGAAAATGTATTTTTGGGTTTAAGGGGGTGCTGCAAAGAAGTAACTATATAAGTAAAGCATGTTTTTCAAGTAGTTTATGTGGTATGTATCCCTCTCCAAGTTAGAAAGGAAGAGATAAAATGGACTGCATAAGAAGTTAGTCAGGAAGTAATGCAGCTTGGGCCAAAGGCTTTTTCTAAAAAAAATTTTTAGTGCTTCCTACATAGTACTTTGCAAGAGGTTTCATGCTAACTCTCACACTACCGTCTAGACTTTGGGTTACTTCTTATAACAGTTTGATTCGTCATGATAAAATAAAAGTGATCTTAGTATCACAGCCCTGTATTGTTCTCAAGTGCACCATTCTTGTATGTCAGACAGAAGAGTCTCGAGGCATATGCACTAGGTACATCCTTTGGTATGTCTCTGCTAGTAACCCTATGTTTTGTGGATAAGAAGTGCTGCAAACACTGATTCTTGCATTTCCCTGATGAGTGCTCTCTTAGAGATGGCTATTCCACAATTTGCCAGTGATCAGTGGTATGATTTCAAACATCATTCATTATTCTTTCAGTGTTTATTAACAAATTTATTAATTACAAAGATGTGTGTTATTAGAGACTTGGTTCCTTAATTTGCCAGTACCCAAGTTTGATACTGGAACTTACACAATTATGCAAGCACTCAGGGGTATTCAGTACTTTGATCTCCCTGTAAATAACAGATTCAGACATATATATGATTAATGGAATTATAATGAAACAACTTAAATTTTTTCACAGTTTTTCTGTACAAAGCTATTAATCTTAGAGTGCCCTCTTCCTGGCCTCACAAGTATTGCTGTCTCAAAAGGAGGTTGTTGCTTAAGACAATTGAGGATTCACAGTGTATGTGTGCAAGCATGCCAAAGACTGATGAACCTGGAAACATTATGGGACTGTGATGTAGGCATATATGTGGTTAATGGGTTTGTATGAAAAAACTTGCGTTATAGAAATAGAACTAGGACAACTTACATCTAGAGTAGTATAGAGATTCTAATACACAATCATTCAAAACTCACTTTGTGAATATCCTAAATTTACCCAATAAGAGTTGGTATTGGATTTTAAACTTTTGTTAATCAATTACGTACTTTTGTTTTAAGATGTAAAAAAATAAAGGTAATTTCTCCCTCACTTGCTAGTGTCTGATCAGGTCAAGAATTGATAGTTTCAGCTTGTAATGATGCATGGTCAGTGATGTAAGAGAGAAACAGATCTCTGAATACTCAAGAGATATTGTATCATGAATAACTTCCCAACTTTATTGCTCAAATGCATAATGCACTTTGTGGCACAAATTTGGAATTTGAGAATCTTGCTGTTTAAATTTTTAATTTGCTTTTTAAAAATCGATAAGAATTACTATGTATTCTTAGTGTGTTTTGGTTTTTATGACCTATGGCTACATTGTTACAATAAAGTGTTTAATTTTTCTTTTACTTGAAAAATTTCTTTGCTTTTAAATTCCACTGCTGCTTCACTGTTTGCAATCTTTGGTCCAGAGAATTGCATATTCTCATTTTGTAATAAAAGTCAAAGAATTAGTAGTATAAGGTCTACTTTCTCTTGAATTAGCACTTTTTATAAAGTAAATTAATTTTTCATTTTTTGTGTGGAATTTTTAGTGGCATTTTTAACTTCTTTATAGTAATAATTGTTTGAAAAGTTCAGTTTAACAGACATTGAAAACCATTACCTGTGTATATCTAAAATAACTTCTATAACTTTGAGTAACTGGGCCTTTGGAATCTTGAAGTAATTAACAATCTTGATGGTTAATGACAGAAATTACTTACTATAGTTTAAAGGTTAGACTATTAAAAGTAATTTTCATTTATGCTGCAACACTGCGTATGAAGGTCAGTTTGTTCAATTTAGCTATGCAAATATGCTGTAGGTGCAATGGCTGTCTTGCTTAGTCTACTGCAACATTCATTTTCTTATATTTCTTATATTATGCACTTTTAGATGGATGTGCTTGTGCACTACTTCCATTTAGCCAAGTACATTTATATCTCTTGGTTACTAAGTACATTTATATCCATTCTTGATTACTATGACGACTATAGTAATGACCCTTTGAATCATTCAAAGAAAAAGAATGAGACTTATACTGAATTACAGCACAGTTCAGACGTCTAATATTAAGAATTTTTTAGTTATCCCTAAAATACCTTAGTTTAGAATAGTGAATGATTAAAAGCTCTCAAAAAAGTTGTTAGTTTGATATTTAATTAATGGTGTGGTAAATTTCCATCAATATTTAATCAATAGTATGGTAAATATTGTGGAAATTTTTTCATAAATGGTAGCAAATATCACTAAATGACTTATAAACTGAAACATTACTTTGACTGAAAAATGTGGGAAACATAAACATTGTCAGTTTAGGGAGATAGTGCTTAGTGTCCCTTCCACAGGACGCTAGATGATACTCAAGGTTGTTTGCAGTGACCCCTTGGCCTCGGACTGCTGTTTTTTGCATTAGACTTCATTTTTGTATTTTGTTTCCCGCTAAGGTTTCTAGCCATCTTCCCTTCAGATGGCCTAGCACTTGGTGGACTCAAGTTGATAGATATACAGTACAAGGAAGAACTATGCAATGGCAATGGATAATTTTTCTATCTCAGCAGGGTCGGTCACTCCTTCAAGGCGCATTCTGACCACACATACTTAAGACTGAACCCTGTGTGAGTCCTCTGTCTCTGTTTCAATTTTGTCCTCCTTGTGCTTAGAATTTTATCATCTTTTAGACCAGTGCAAAGAATTGACCATGTTTTGAATGCACCTCAGATTTGATGAATGGTGATGGTTGGCACCTCCTCTCCATCTGTAGAGTTGGAGTATTACCTGATGTGGTTTAGCAAGTTTTATCAAACCTTGCCCTCATTTGTGGTGCTGATCTTGGCAGGTTGATGACCCCTAGGATACCAGTGTTCTTCTTTGGTATAGCTTCTTTGGTGGGCAGGGTAATTCCAGATAGAATTTATACATACAGATGGCCCTCACTTTCTAATGGAGTTATGGTTGAGGATTCAAGGAATTTTTATTCAAATAAAATTCTAAGTTTAAAAATCTATTAATCATTATAAGTTCTGATAAAAACCCATTCATTATGATAAAACCTTATTCCATGTAAAATAGATTATGGCTGAAGATGCACCAAGCACCTTCCATGTAAAGTACTTGAGGTAAACCACTCCTTTGCCTGTATGCCCAAATGATCCAGCAAAGTAGAGATCTTGCAGAATTGCACTTGGGTTTGTGAAAGAGGTATCGATATGGTCAACTTTGCGGAATGTACTTTGACATCCTCCTCATTTTAGTCATTGCAGGAGGTTATCCATCTTCACTTGCAAGGAATCAAGATCTAACATATATTGATGTCAATGAAAATTCCCATAAACAATCACTCAGACTTAACTTAAATCAGTTATAATGAATATATTGCAGGATTTGTGAAATGATGAAACTACAAATTGAAGGAAATTAAATTCATAATAGGATTATGGCAGTCAGCAGTACAGAAAATAAAAAAAAACTAAGTTTTTTTAGCCTGTTTAAAAACTGGGCACACATCTTGAAGTTATTAATGGTAATAAGTACTCTTTGGGACCCAGTTTGTATCTGTAGACATTGTAATTGAGTATTAACAGACATTTTTTGTGAAAGCAAAATTTATTTTGATAATATGGTTTGGCACAAAGTTCTTAGAAAATTCTTTTTCCATTCAGTCATAAAATTATGAGCTCTAGTTTATTTAATAATATGAAATTAAAACTTGTTCTTAATTTAAGAACAAAACCTTCCAGCCAACTTTATAAGAACTTTAGATTTTTTTTAGCCCTATGGCCTTATTAAAATTTTTTTATATTGAACTGTCCAGTCTCTTAAATTTTACTTTGCTCCAGCATTTAGCTTTGATATAGGAATAAATCTTCCCCCAGGCCCTATTAATGTGTGAAAATTAAGAGTTAGTGGTGTTCGTAAACTAAATCACAATAAGATATTTATAGTGCACTAGGTAGATAATCGTTTTGATAATTTTAGAACAGATTTTATCATTCAAGTTCCTTTATGTGGAATCAGTCTTGTAATAAATAAATTAAATACAGTAGCTTTCTACATGTTTGATAAATTTTTGTATGATTATTCATGTTTAACCAAATGCGCAACCTGCTATTAGTGATTTTTGTCATCCACTTATTTACCAGTAAACTTACCTTATGTTTTAGCATAGTGATGATAGAGGCTGCTTTAGTGCTGTGTAGTATATTTGCCTAGCTTTAGAGTGAATAAAAAGTGATCAAACACTATATCTTTCTTCCTGAAAGCCTAGTAGGCAAATGTAGGTTGAATAACTATAATTTCCAACAATCTTCCACCCCTTTAAGTCCTGAGGCACTGGATAACAGAATTAACTGTACATTCGTTGATAATTATGGAGGTAACCGGTCTGCTGTAGCTACTGTTTTTATGTAGTAGCCCACATTGATTATTATTTCACAATTTCAGAACATCTGAAAGTAGCTGTGTTGCGAGATGCCTAGGCATACTTTCTGTCTAGTGTAAAATTAGGAAAGTATGATATTTAAATGAGATTCATACCCTGCTGTGGTTCAAAGGTTTAATGTGAGAGACAAAACAGTACGGCTACTGTTTTACCTGCTTAAATATCATATTGCTTAAAAGGTTGTGCTGTTGTTGCTGTGTGTGTAAATCTTAGAAATATTTAGCAAGAAATACAGAAGCAAATTAATGAAAAGTATAAGGCCAAATGCTATAAAACTGTCCTGTAAAGCAGAACTTTATGATCTAGTTTTTTTTCTTTTTCTGTAAAATAGTGAATTTCATATTTTTTCATCAAGCTGAAATTTTTTGGCGTTTTCCATAAATGAGCCCTGGATAGTGAGTTCATGCTATTAGTGTGAGTCATTATTTTTGTGTTTTGTATTGCATGTTGCTTTTTTGTATATTGCATTAGTTGGAAATAATGCCTCTGCTTTTTTTTCACTTTGAGGATGTTGAAAAGTTTTAACAACTGATCATATTTTTGTTTTTGTTTTTGTTTTGCACAGGAACTTGGTCTGAGAAGTGTTTGGACAAGTTTGTGAAAAATGATGTCATCTTTGATATTAGCAAGATACTATATTTCCCCAGGGTGCAAATTCTTCACAATTGATGGAACACTTTGTTTAAAGTTAGTTTTGGGGTTGGGGATGACCTTTGGGTAGTAGAGTAACCTCACTTTCTCTTACACCTTATCAAGTCTCCTCTACACGCAAATCTTTGCTGGCTATGTCCTTTCAGGTTTTCCTTTTTTTTCCTTTGTCGAATTGTATCATTCTTCTTTTCACTTGGTGTGATTTTCTGTGTTTGTGGGTAGAAATTCCGAGAGTATCCTGAAGTTTTCTCCATTCAGAAACATATTAGTCTGTAGAACCTTCAAAGACTATCGGCATTTTCTGTTAACCATATTTATGTAGATCAGCAATACAGGCAGTCCCTGGTTAATGGCAGGGGGTTCCATTCCCGGCTGAGGGCCACTAACTGATAATCTCCAATAACTGAAAATTGCCAATAATTGTGGTAATATATAGTGTTTATGATATCGTAAGCGCCGCTAAACTGCATATTGGCACCGATAAACCGCTTACCATTGCTGAAAATCTGGTTAATGAATTTAACCAAATGTAAAACGGGAATACAGTACCATTAACTGATGTTGGTGATAAGTGAGGACTGCCTTTATAGGCTTTTGGTTATTTGCCATGCATTACACCATGAGGTCAGTTTTGCCAGACTAACTCCATACCAAAGTGAATGGAGTTATATTTTTACATTTAAAGTGGCCACAAACTTCCAAGGGGAAACCGTTTGTCATCTTGTTTGTATTTGCCATGGAGTGGCTCTAGTACAGAGTTTATTAAATTCAGGATACTTGATTTTTCAGTAATTCCATGCTATACCCAACTGTCAAGAGTAGGCATTGGGTGCAGCTCTTGGCTTTTGTAGTGGACCAGTTTGTCAGATGGTATTAGCAAGCCCAGGAGGAAGGGGGTTCCACCGGGCCTTGACAGTGCCTAGGCTAAAGATGCTTGACATAAGGCCGTGTATCATCACACTTGATACAATAGTCGATGCCCAGCAGATCTCCTTAATGACCATATTCTATCTTATCCACAATGTTCCGCGATGGCAATCACACTTCTAAACAACCTGGGCATCCTTTTCCTTTATGCTCAAAGATTATCTAGCAAACTACAGATTTTGCAAAAATTGCAATTAGCAGTGTTTGTCACTCTAAGCAGAGATGCCTCAGTAATGAGTTTAGTGAAAGAGCTGTTGATTTGGTCAACTGAGTCTGTTCAGTGTACTCTTTCATAGTCATTGCAGGAGGTTGTCCACCTTCACTTTCAAGGAATAAAGATCTGTCATCTCATACTGAAGTAAATGAAAACTTGTATAGGACTTAAAAAATAATTTCCTCCTGGTAGCTCATACTTCCTAATTTGGATCTCTTCCCCATCTTTGAATGCCTTATGAAGCCTCTTCAAGAACCCATTTAGGAAACTTGTTTTCCCAGACTTGTCATAAATCTTCTAAATCGTAATGGATTTGTGCACATAAAAACAAAGGAGACTAGATAAGATGGCTGGTTGAGGTTACTAACTTTCTCATAGTTGTCCTTCAAGTTACTTGGCCAGGCAGCATTTTGAGTTAGATTGTGATTTCATTGCCAGTTAAAATATCAAGACACCAATGTCCAAATGTCTATAATGAAGGCTACAGGAGGATTTGTTGTTTAGGTTTTCTGAAATTTAGTTCTTTATGCAAATACCATAGTAACTGTGCTGCCTATGAACTCGGATAAACAGCGTATATGCATCGTGTAATACATTTAGTGTAGTTAGGAGAAATGTATATGCATGTAAACTGAGTATTAAAGTAAAATCAAGAAATGGAATGTTAGTGTACTGCATTTTGAGGATGCATGATAAGTTTTTGTTAATCTACATTCCCAATAAGGAAGTTTTTTGTTAATCTACATTCCCCCAATAAGGTTTTTCATATTTTTTTTTTTATAATTGCATGATATTCCACTAGTATTCACATCATTTGCATCCTTTCATAATCTCATTTGTACTGCAATAAATATATACTAGGTTTTAAATTTTGTAAGAATTTGATAATTATAAAAGAGACTGCCAATAAAAAAGTACAATTTAGATACTCTTATAATGAATTTGTCAAGCTACTGGTGTTCAGGCAAGATAGTCAATTCTTCACTAATGTGTTGCCAGTTTTTGTGCCTTGAAATACTTGTTGATAGGCCATATTATGATTTGCCATCTATTTTACAGTGGATCTAAGCAACTTTGTGGTATACTGTTCATATTTATTCTTCAGATATTTTGTCTAAACATGAATAAGTCTGGTAGGTAATATTTTTTATTTTGATTTTGAAACCTTCACAAACTTTGCTTTTGACTCCTGATGCTTTTTGCACCTGTGAACTTAATTGAGATGGTTTAAGATTTTGTGGCTTACATCATCCTCAACATCTAGGGGTATTTTTAGTCTTTACCTATTTAACTCCTTTTGTTGTTTTTGCTTAGTTTGGAGTTCTGGATGCCTAAGGCAACTTATCTGCCAATTCTATATCAGATAAAGAATATTAGGAAATTAACTAAGAAAAGTCACACTAGTATATATGTATTAGCTATTGAATCAGATTTTCATCAGTGTAGTGAGTCTTAGGCAAGTGTGTCATTTCTGCTGATACTGATTTTTGCTGCAAGCTTTCACGTAACCTTAGCAACTGTTCGTTTTGTGACAGTTGGCTACTTGTCAGTGGTTCAACAGTTTCCAAGTTTTGACATTTTTGCTAACTTACTGCATGAGAGGAAAGCCCTGACCTTGGTGTTGTCCTTAATGTTTGCCTTTGTTGCACGTTGTGTGATAAGTCTTAAGGAATTGTAGTTATGACATGAATTATTAATATACTTCTTACTGTTAATCTTAATTATTGCTCTTCAACATTTAAATAAGAGCGTCAGATGTACTTTTTCATAATGGGATCATTTTGGAAATGGTTTCTTAATGCCAGTTTAGTAATATGTATGCTGAGAATATTATAATTTCCTTTAGTTAGCAAGTTTTATTAACTAAAAGTTTACTATATATGAATGAATCTGTAAACCCTCAAACATCTGTAGTGTCCTTACTCAAGTAATTATCCTTAGATAATTAGGATATAGTTGAAGACAATTTTTATAAAAAAAATATGTCACTTAACAAAAGACCTAATTACTGTATGATTTTATACAAAATAAAAAGGTCAAGTTGCAAAGGAGATAGTTTGTGTAAGTAGGTAATCATTGTTGGTAATTAAGAATTTGTATTTGTAGTTATTTTAAACAAATTAACATGTGATGTTTAGGTGTATTTTAAAGCTAATTATTTATAGTACTCTGGTATTATTATAATGCAAAATACTTTTTGCTTTGTTTATTTTATTTAATATTTTTACTTTGATTCCATATTCATAGGGTAGGCTGTGTACTTGGCGATGTTAGTTCAGTGTTCATAGTCGATTGGCATGGGCTGGCTAGGGGCTGATCATGTCCTCTTGTGGTCTTTCTCAGTATAGTCAACATCCCTCAAGATATAATTGGACCCAAAGTCAGTTGTGTTACTCAGATGTTGATTTCCTGATGAAATTTGGTTCTATTTTTGGTAACTAATTTATGTTGCATAGAATGTATGTATACTTGGTCGCTGATGTAACTTTCAGTGCCCTTCCCAAGATTCAGCCGTAAACAGTTCCAGTTTTAAATATTTACTTAGTATTCTACATGGCAGATCCACCTGTTTTGTAAACATTTTTGAAGACTTTCCTATATCTTTACATGAAAGAATAACCATTGCTTTAATGTTGTGAACACTATAAAGTCCAAGCCTCTTGCTCAAGTTTATCTGGAATTTACTCATGCATTTAGTTGAGTGTCTTAGTACTTCTTTACAATGAAGTATTGCTGTAATGTCACTTTGTCTCATCAGCATTGTTTGATGCGTTTTCCTGTTTTGTTTATTTGCGTTAGTCCCTTCCCACTCTTACCTCTCACATAACTGTTCCTTGCGGAAAGGAAATGAGACTTTTATGGTGCCCTCACAAGCCCAGGGGTTGTGCAAAGGACACATCCAAATCAGCTCCATCTCACTTTCATTATTGTCTTATCTTCAGTGTATCTCCTATAATTTCCTATTTGGTATCATTTCCGACTTTTCCTTTGCCATCCGACCCCAGGTACTTCTCTTCTTAAAGCTTTATTCTGATATCAATAAAATCTTTTCAAGTATAGTTTCATTGTTTTACCATGAATCATATCTGTACAGCAATACAAATCTTACCAGACTTATACCATATGCAACTCAATTCCATTTGATTTCCAAATCTTATTCAGCCTGCACATTGCTTGATTTGCCTTTTTTAGTTTCAACTAAATTCTGGCTCAACCTGTACTGGATATCGTTTTCCTAAATATTCAAAGTATTCAGTCTCATTAAACTTTTTCCTGTTTAATGTTATTTCATCCCTTTATGCAAACACTGTCCTTAATACTTCAATTTATCTTAGATTTAGTTTGAGTCCCATCACTAGATGTAGGATGCATTCTGTTGGGTAACTTGTATTTTGCTGGTTAAAACAGCCATCTTCCATCTCCAGTGACTTATACATTACAAAATGAGTAAACAGCAAAAGTGAAATAACATTCCCAATAGCACACCGCTGTTTACATCAAATTCAGTTGAGAAGCCCTTATCAACTTCATTCATGATAATTTCAATTAATTCTACATCTTTAACAACAAGAGTGCTATAAAGTGGCACAAGACCCTCCATGATATTGGCCCATGGACACTGTCGAATGTTTTTTCATAATCAACACCATTCTAAGGTGATATATAATCAACACCATTCTAAGGTGGTAAAGTGTGAATATTCAAATTGCTTGTCGTAGTACAGTATGTACTGAAATTTCTTTCATAAATTACTACTCTATAGTGAAACTTGAAGTATTTAGATGAAGTTGTGGCATTACAATAATATAGGTTCAATTGGGTTTAAGAGGTGCCAAACTAGTCATAAGTTCCCTTTGGCTGTTGTCAGCACCATTTGGTTTTGCCTTGGGGATTTTATAATCACATTTTATACTTGGTAAGAAAATATATTTATATTTTTCATAAGTAACAAACCTGCTATCTTAACATAAGGGTAAATCTTCCAGCTGGTACTAGAGGATTTATCCTAATGTTAAGACAGAGGTTTTGTTCCGTATATGAACAAATTAAGTGACTTTTGATCTTTTGTAGATGTTAAAGTTACTGGAGTTACTGTACATTTTTCTGTACTTAGCTGGCATTTTATATATGGTAACCCTTTTAACAAGTATTTGAAAACTTGTTTTATTGATACAGTTTTAAATATATTGTCATTGTGGTGAAAACTGCAGTTTTTAGTTATTGAATTTTTACATATGATTATTTCCTTGGTAAGTAATGGCACTGTAGTTAGTTGTGTAGTGATGTTATGAAGAGATTAGTCATTATCTTTCAGGGTTAATTTATATATGTAGTGTTTTAACTCTTGCTAACGTGAGTGTGCTCAATTTGTGTGGTGATTTAAGAAGCGATTGTAAAGGAATTCAAGGTTGATGTAACCTTTATCTCCTTATAACCTAATATTTTTAAACCAGTTTAAAAGAAACTTGAGTTGTGCCTTCCAGATGTTCCACCCCCAGCAAAAGTGGAAGAAAGAAAACCTTCTGTAGAGACAACTTTAGAGGAGGTAATGTCATCAGCTGCATCTCCATTAATGCACATGTTACCCTCAGCAACAGACAACTCCTCCCTCAGGCACAGACCAAGGTACACTTTGGTTTTTATGTAGTAGTTATTACTTTTTAAAGTCTTGAAGTATTTTACTTAAGGGTGTATTCTGTAGTCATAACTATTTAGGCCCACTAAAAGAGTTTGGTTCTATGATCTCTCGCCTGCTTATTTGGTTCTATAATCTCTCCCCTGCTTATTCCAAATCCATGCATTACCCTGAACTGCACTTATTTCTGCGTGAAAAGGTACTATATGCCCTTAAAGAGATTCACCATTATGATTTTTTATTAATTTTTTAAGTTCTTGCTTGTTGAGATTTCTAGTGATGTGGCTTCAGGTATCACATCAAATTTTATGTTTTGCCAACACTTACGTTGCACAGTCATCAGGGATGTGAATGCTGATCAGCTTTCTTACACACACATACTAGTATATATGTGTGTGTGGTTAACAAAAACTTTTAATACCAAAAGAAAATAATAGTATATATAGTTAATGCTAAAATATCTTAAATATTGTGGCATCTTGATTCCCATGATCATGAGGTGAAATTTATTTATTTACATTTTTTGTAACAGTAATTTAAGGGCATGGTTATCCTATTAGCTTTGATTACTGTTAATTATCATTTTATATTAGAAAAATATATATGTGGATAAATTGATTCTGTGATATTGCAACATTTTTTCACTTCCCTTACAAAAATCCATTCCAACCAAGAGAGAACCTGAGCACTGTGACAGTCATGATTCCCCATACCCCTTCCTACTATCACAGAGGAAATGCATTTGTCTATTCTTCAAAGCACTCTGTGATCTTGAATGATTATTTATTTTCATCCATCATAATTCTTTATTAATTATGATGGATGAAAATAAATAATCATTCAAGATCACAGAGTGCTTTAAAGACAGACAAATGCATTTCCTCTGTGATAGTAGGAAGGGGTATGGGGAATCGTGACTGTCACAGTGCTCTTGGTTGGAATGGATTTTTGTAAGGGAAGTGAAAAAATGTTGCAATATCACAGAATCAATTTATCTACATATATATTTTTCCAATATAAAATGATAATGAACAGTAACCAATGCTGATAGGATAACCATGCCCTTAAATTACTGTTACACAAATAATGTAAATAAATAAATTTCACCTCATGATCATGGGAATCAGGATGCCACAATATTTAAAATATTTTAGCATTAACTATATATACTATTATTTTCTTTTGATATTAAAAGTTTTTGTTATAAGCAGTGTACAGCAAAAAGTCACTTAAAAATTGCTCTTGGTTTTTAAGTTCACAAAGGTCTTAATTTTGAGTATTTTAGAGTAATTAAAAAATACTATACGTACATACTGGGGGCTTCATATTTTAGTGTGTTGGGAAGTGTTATCATCATATATGTAAAAATTGAATTATTACAAGGTATCTCATTGAATGAACCAATAGAACCAGTAAGTAATTTACCCATTGTGGAATATTAATGTAACTTTACATATTTCTCCTTGCCAGTGTTTCCAACTCGGGTATGCATGGCCTTGGTCGAATTGAATTATCTGTCAAATATGGCCCTCGTAGCAACTTGGTTGTTGTTGTCCATCAAGTCCAGTAAGTGGAGTTTAAAATTTTATGTGTAAATTTTATAGTTTAACAACATTATGTAATGTTTATTTGCAAGAAATACATTTGCACAATTGAGTTTTAACAGTTAAGGTTACCATTGCTTGAAACATTAACAGGGGCTTACAGAAGGAAGAGGATGGAGAACTTCCGGATCCATATGTAAAGCTGTATCTTCTACCTGATCGGTCCAAAGATAGTAAAAGAAAGACTGATGTCATAAAAGACGATTGTAATCCGAAGTTTGACGAACGCTTTGAGTATTCTGTCTCCCCTAATGAACTCACTCATCGTAGATTGGAAGTGTCTGTTATCAACAAGAAGGGATTGCTCTTCTTGCAGCGGTCTAGCACCATGGGACAGGTGAGAATCAGTAGCAAGTGGTATAAATAATAGTTCGATGCTGGTTAGGGAGTTTACAGTAATCATGAGTTCTATAATTGCCAGTGAATTGTTGTCTCAACCCCACTAGTCACATTATGCCAACATTTGTTGTCTCCAGTGTCTAAAGGCACAAACAGTTTTTATTAATTTAATTATTCTCTCACACACACACACACACACACACACACACACACACACACACACACACACACACACACACACTACAATTAAACTGGATGTCATAGCAGTCTCTGAGCTATAATAAACATAGTAGTTAGTCCAGTGAGGTGTGTTAAGAGTACAGAAACCACCCTACTTACAAATGAGTTATGTTCCAGATGGCCATTTGTATGTTGAGTTGTTTTTAAGTAGGTTACTGTACATGCTGCAGAGGGAGTAAGTGCTCTGAACGCATTTTAATTTGCACTCCCATATGTTTGTATCTGAATGTTTGTAAGTTGAATGTTCATAAGTAAGGTGATGTCTGTAATTTTATAAGTATTTTAATTGACTGGATTTTAAGCATTACATTTTTGTTTTTGCAGATACACCTTGACTGTGGTCTTTTGGATGCAGAGAAGGTCACTCAGTGGTACGATCTCGCACCTGCAATGGATGAGGAAGAGGAGTGAGGAAGGCTTAGTGTGTTAGGTCGTTTTGGAAGTTTCAGAGCAAGTCTCCGCCGTAGTGCCAGGCTGATGAATCTAGCAAAGAATAAGAAAAAGAAAAAGAAGTCTCATAGTAAGTGTCCACCTCAGACTGATGACGCCAACAAAGAATAAGATAAAGATGTGGACTGCATAAATACCATAGTATTTTCATGTAATTACTGTATGCTTCATTTATTCATTTAGTTGTGTCATTTGTGAAGATTGAGGAGTTCTGAAAGTATGGATTTTTTGTAAGGGTTTGGAATGTTGCATGCCTGTGCATGTTGACTAAAGATTATCATGAGTATGATATAATTCTTAGGTTATTGCATTGTGATAATTTCTATATTTTGGTGATTATTGGTAGTGCAGTTGAATTGTTTTAAATAGGAAAGCTACTCTGCTGGTGTTTGGTAGAGCTATATCAGCCATTATCATTTGTAGGAGAGGGATTGGAAGAGACGCACAATTTACCAAATAGAAACAAAAAGCTCTATTAAAACTTACATGCACTTGACCTGCACACTAGTAAGCCTAATGTAATAGAAATACTGAGGAAATAAAGATTTAAGATTGTAATCATTCTCGAAAAATTCGTTTGGTACTTTTGACACACGAAAAAAGAAAAATATTTTTGGGAGCGATTCAGTGTTTGGGTCGAAATAATTTTGAGTATTGTACTCATTAGCCCAAATATATACAGTACGTAGTTGCTGTTTTTGCCAATTATGCTTTTGACACTACAGAAAGATTCTTTTAGTTTATATATTTTGAGCTTAGCAGATGTTTTAGAATTTTATAAGCACAATTCATACCTGTCAAGGTGTCAAGTTAGTACTAGTGATTTTTTTTTAATAGATAAATGGTTAGCCACAAAATCTTAGCACAGTTGAGCTATGCACAAATTTATTTGTATCAATGTAGGTTTTGTAATTTTCCATATACATAGTAGCATTGAACTGGATGTTGATTTGTCTGGCGTTGTGAGTATATTCACACTTTTGATATACTTTAACAGATAATTCTACATTGGGGAAACGGACTATGAACAGTAGTAGTTCATATAGGGTAAAATTTCTGTTTTGAATCATGCCATTGTACGTTCTCTATGGACTGTTTTTAAAGTTCATAATGAAATTGAAAGAAAAATTTTTTTAGATACTTGCTGCAAATGAAGAGAAGTTTAATTGCCTGACTTGACAGTATGAAACAGGTAGCATTAGTATAATATCCATGTTGATAACTTAAGAACAGCCATAATAAATTATCTAATCATTGACTTTATGCTGCAATTCAGTCAGTATTTGTAGCCAATGTACATGTGCCAGTGTATTTTTTTGTAAACTTGATGCTTTAAAAAATTAATTATGAAAAAATACAGCATATTTGTGTAATTTTTGCTGGCAATCCTAAATTTATTGTTGCAGGTTTTTTGCTGTAGTGATTGATAAAGTCTCGAAAACCTGTGATCCTAAGGTATATTTATATATATGAAATTTAATAGATGTCTGTTAAAAAATTGTTGATTTGAAATATGCAGTTTGTTAGACTATTATATTTGGATGCCATATATCTTACTTTTAAGTGCAGTTCAGTGCCTCTGTTCATCTGATATTAGGAACTAATCAAAGGGCAGTCTGCCTTTTTAATTATGAAATTAGGATTTTTGTCATGTAATCACAATAGTGGCTCTATAAAACATCATTATCCCAGATTAACAAAAGAAAGCTGTGATAACTGCATAATGAGGATGGGTGCTAGATGAGCTTTGAGTTTAGCTCAAGTAAGCACTTGCAGTGGCTGCTGGAATAATGATTTTTATGATACCATCCAGTTTTCCTAGGAATAATTGCCTTAATGTTTAAAATACTGTAAGTGTTGCATTGATTGTAATTATTGATTAAGAGTTGATGGTAGAATAGAACATAGAACTTTTTAATAATGGACAGTGTTTGTTAGAGGAAATGTTAATCAAAACAGTGTCTTGTTTTATGTTAACAGCTTGGTGCTTTAAAAGGAGCTTATGTAGTAATCACCAGTTCCTAATAAGATTTATTTTTTCAATTTTTTTTGTTAGTATTGCGAGTAATGTACTTAAGATCTGATTATCCTTTATACTTTTTTTCACAGAAATCTCATTTTGATACATTTTGAAAATATTTTTGTTCATGGTTGTATGTTTATTTTAAGTGATCTAGTGACATTCAGATTATATATATACAAATATTTCAGTTGTGATAAGTGATTTGGTTATGGTAATCATAAATATTGAAGCTTTCTAAATGCTCAAGCCTTTTATTAACCAACATTGTCTTACCTTACATGCATAGAAACATTGAAATATACTCGACAAACACTTGATGAATCCAGGGCAGGGAGTAAGAACTAACAGCCATAATTTAAGTGTTTGTTATAGAAATTTAATGCACTTCATAATCCATGAGATTGACAAAGCAACTCTTAAGTAGCTGCTGAAAGATCTGAAAAGTATCTTCTGAAAGTGCAATCATCACCCTTGCAGATCCCCTTGACAGGCTGAAATATTTTTGAGAAATTCATTTGAAAGAAACTGTCTCAAAGTGATGGACGATCACCTCAGTGGCGTGGTCATTACGGTGCTGGTGTACCACCTTGGTGGCTGCGAGTTTAAATCTCGGCCATTCCATTGAGGGGTCAGAGATGTGTATTACTGGTGAAAGTTCACTCTCGACGTGGTTTGTTAGTCACGTAAAGCCGTTGGTCCCGTTGCTGAATAACCACTGGTTCCATGCAACGTAAAAACACCATAGTACAAACAAACAATCCAGGTGATGGATAGTTCAAACTACTTCAAACCAGGATGAGAGAATGTTACCCTTAACTAAACAGACGATTAGCTTAAGATGTGGGGGGAAGTATGTGAAAAGTTTATATAAAACCAAAAAGAGAATGTAACAATGCAGGCTGTGAGGGTGAACTATCGTAACTCAATAACAATGTAATTATGCAAGATACTTTCGATATTTTCTCCATAAGTTGTGCCTCGGAAAATGTTCCTTAAAAGTTTGACAACAAATCTGGAAGGGTGCGTTCAATGAAAACAGCTTTATGCATGCCTGCAAAAAACTATAACCATTCTGTACAACTTTAATCTTGCCTTTCAAAAGAAGTCCAGCAGACAAAAAATCTCGATCCCTAACATCGTAGCAGGTGAACTTGAACGCACGCGCGCTCGCACACAGAATGACATGGAAGTGCTACATTACTAAGTCAGTAGGGTAGATCTAGGGTACTTATCCGCGGCGGCCTAGGCTATGGCAGTTGCTGTTTTTCTATGCAGTTTTACCTACTAAAGAATTTTAAGTAATGTTTATTCGGACGACTGTAATTAACCCCCACGGGCCAGTACTAAAACACGGCGAAATACATTGGACGCCCCAATCCCTAGTGGATGTCTTATCCGCGGTTACCTTCCTTGCAATCCGTGCGGAATGCTTATGTAGAAATACCGTAAGTAAATAGTTTTCATTGATAACTGCTTATCTTTGCCTCCGCTCCATCCCTGCTTTTTTTACAATTTTGGTTTCCAAGCTCTCTAATAGTATCCCATTTTTTAGGATCTCTTAATCTTTTGTTACTACTTTACCTCCCCCTTATCACTTTCTTCAGGGCCGAATAAATGAAATTGCTTTATTTTTTCCTTTTACGATATACTACTCTCATCATTCCGGGGCAAATTAACTCTTGATAAGACTCCAGAGTACAGACTCCTACTCTCCCATTAGTGTTATAAAAATTCGTCTCTATTGCAATATACTTAGTAATTTTACACAATTAAGTTAATATCAATATTTTCTGAATTTGTGAAATATTGAAACCTAATGAAATTTAGATATAAAAAACTTGAGGAGACCCGTCGCCTCGTAAGTCGTAACCCCTAACTTCGGTATTCCACTTGGCTTGAAAAGGTAGCCGCCATTTTTTCACAGGACTGGTGATTTTTTTGGGAGGTGCAAGCGACCATGGTTGACTTGCAAAGTAATGGGATGATGAATAGAAAGCGGAAGCATTCGGTGAATTCTCCGATAATTCCGTTTGTAACGAATGAATTATGGCCAGAAGAAGAACTAGGTAAGTAATTCGGCTGTCATTTAGTAGTTTGAGATAACTTTCAAGGAATAGCTAGCCTAGGCGGTGTTCGTGTTGTAAAATCTAGGCCTGTTCGTTTTTTAAACAATTTGTCAAGGGTAGGACTACGTCGGCTGTTATTGTAACGAATAAAACTGTGTGAGGATGTAATAAGGAACCACCCTAAGGCTATCATAGATTGGCTTAGTCCACCTAACCCCTATAGGCGTAGGCCTAGGTAGCTAGTAATAGGTATGGAGCCTTGCTATACCGGTAGGCCCAAGGCTATTCACCCTACTTTGCCTCATCCATTTGTATTTGAATTTTTTCATTCTTACTATACCCTGATAGTATTTATTTATAAGTAATTTTAGGCAATAACTCCGCACGGACTGCAAGGAACGGCCCCTCGAATACGAAAGGGATTGGGACGTCAAATGTATTTCGAAGTGTTTAGTACTGCCCCAAAAATTACGATAAAGTCTTAATAAGCAACCCAAGTCCTATAGGAAACTAGGTACTATAATTAACAAAGAAATACCGGACGCGAGCTACCTATTTCCTAGAGTTAGCTAACTATACTCTGTTTTTTTTTTCATCTGTCCATCCGCCTGTGGTGTTTTTGTATGGTAACACTGCGTCCCGGGCTTGAAATAGTTACGCTGTGTAAGTTTTAGGTAAATAAAGGATATCTGGTTGTACATTTGCAACTGAAA
This sequence comes from Macrobrachium nipponense, assembly GCF_015104395.2. Taxonomy (NCBI): domain Eukaryota; kingdom Metazoa; phylum Arthropoda; class Malacostraca; order Decapoda; family Palaemonidae; genus Macrobrachium; species Macrobrachium nipponense. Next base: position 43,384,523 of record NC_061094.1, read on the forward strand.
AGTGTTTTAATAATTTACTGTATGCGAATTACACCGTTAATATTCGAAATAGGATATTGTTATTATTGTTGCATGTAAGCTGCCTTTTCGGGGTGGCGAATGGAACAGCCAGACGCAAATTCCATCAAACAGATGCTAAACCAAGTTACGTCATATTGTATCTGGCTGAAACGCACTTTATAAAAATTAACAGTACATACTGATATACTTACGTATAATGAAGTAATACGTTGATATCTTGCTATAGTGAACAGCGAGAGAAGCAGTTTTCCCGCCACTGCGTCTGGCTGTTCCATTCGCCACCCCGAAAAGGGAGCTTGCATTCAACAATAATAACAATAACCTATTTCGAATATTAACGGTGTAATTCGCATATAGTAAATTATTAAAACACTTTTCAGTTGCAAATGTACACCCAGATATCCTTTTATTTACCTAAAACTTACACGTAGCATAACTACTATTTAAAGCCTGGGACGCAGTGTTACCATACAAAAACACCACAGGCGGATGGACAGATAAGAGTATAGGCCTATATTATGGTGTAACAGTTTAATTTTCAGCTGGATGAAATAGACGTAGGCAAAGTTTTTTTCTCTTTACATTTTTTAAAATAGGGAAGGACTAGCAAATTAGATGGTATTTTTACAGAAGCACTCAGCACGGACTGCAAGGTGTGGTTGGTATGGTATTAGCATTCCACCTCGGTGCCGGTGGTCGGGTGTTCGATTCTCGGCCATTCCATTGAGGAGTGAGAGATGTGTATTTCTGGTGATTGAAGTTCACTGTCGAGGTGGTTCGGAAGTCACGTAAAGCCGTTGGTCCCGTTGCTGAATAACCACTGGTTCCATGCAACGTAAAAGCACCAAACAAACAAAACAAGCAAGGAACGTAACCGCGGATACGACATCCACTAGGGATTGGGCCGTCCAATGTATTTCGCCGTGTTTAGTACTGGACCCTGGGTGTTAATTACAGTCGTCCGAATAAATGTTACTTAAAATTCTTGTTCAGTAAGTAAAACTGCATAGTAAAACCGCAGCTGCCATAGTCTAGGCCGCCGTGGATAAGTACCCTAGATCTACAAATTAGGTAGCTACCTATATATTTTGATTTCGCTAAGTTTTTACTTCAGTACCATAACCACACTTAGAGCACTGCTCAGTATCATGATCCCGATGGGAATGAACATTATGACATAGGCTAATAAAAGTGGTAATTGGTCTATATGTCACTGTAACAGTGTAATTTCATATGATTTTGTCATTAACTATAGTTTGGAGACGAGCATAGGGTAGAAACTCTATTAAGTTGTGTTATTAACGTAAATAATAGTACTACATTAACCCTCTTACGCCGGAGCCCTAAAAATCAAAACGTCTCCCGTATGCCGGGCCTGGTTTGGAGTGAGCGCGGAAGTGGAAAAAATAATTTTTTCAAAAAATTACAGCGCGCGTACTTTTGAAGATTAAGAGTTCATTTTTGGCTCCTTTTTTTGTCATTGCCTGAAGTTTAGAATGCAACCATCAGAAATGAAAAATAATATCATTATCATATGTAAATAATGCGATATATGGTAGCGAAAAAAAAAAAATTCATACATAATTGTATTCAAATCACGCTGTGCAGAAAACGGTCAAAGCTAACCAGTTACTTTTTTTTGCGTTGTATTTTACACTAAATTGCGATCATTTTGATATATAATACATTGTAAAACAATAAAAGCAACACCGGAAAAATATTATCACAAAATGATGTACGAATTCGTAACGAGCGGACGTAAAAAAATGTTATTTGTTCATGAAACTTACCTGTCAGATATATATATAGCTGTATTTTCTGAAGTCCGACAGAAATTCAAAAACTTCCGGCACACACAGTGGTCGGCCAGGTGGTTAGTACCCATTCCCGCCGCTGGGAGGCGGGTATCAGGAACCAGTCCCATTTTCTATTCATAATTTTTCTGTCGCCGGTGCTGGAAACACCTGTTTTCAGTACCTCCGTCTTAGGATTTTGGAAACTTCATGGCCGCTAAATATCCTAATTGTCTTTTGATTTATTGACTTGGATTTGTGGCTAGGCATACGCTATCTTAAATTGTTTTGAAATGTAATAAGATGATTTATACCATCACAGGGAGCGACAATGACGCTAATCGCCCCATGTTGGCCTTCAAGATCCTAGATTCACAGAGGTCACGTCCTTCCAAGGACCTTTTCCGAGAGAGTCGGTCTACTTTAACACGAAAGGTACCTATAACCTCTCCGCTCTGAGTCTGACTACGTTCAGACTATCGAGATGTTGACAGCATAAGATTGCCGTCTTCCCTTTCCATTTGAAGAATGGGATAAGCTGGCAGTCACAACTATTAAAGAATACGCAAATATGTTGTTGACGGCCTTTGGGCTCAGAGATTTGCTTCTGTCAAACAACAAAGCCCTTCACGATCTTTGAGTTCTGTGGAATCTCGAAACTCGCTCACCCATCTACTTTTTGTCTCACCTGTTTTCTCGGAGTCAGACACTCGTGCGAGATCAGGAGACACATAGTAGCCCTGAGTTTCTTGTTGACGAAGTCGGTTGCGTTTACACACCCCCGATGATCGTTTAACATGAGACCAGGTTGGACTGTCAGGCATTCGTCCTTCGGGACTGAATCGCCTTTTTGCTCCTCGCTCCTTTCTCCTGGCACCAGAATCTCGAGTCAGGAGTGGCTCAGGAGTTTGATTCACTAACGACGTTGGGTTGCGTCATACCACAAGGTTTGCTTAGCTTGAATCGCCCAGGCAGTCCAGACACTCATCCTTCAGCGAAGAATAGTGCCTTATGGTCTTCAGGGTACAGCCTTGCTGTCCTTGATGCGTCTGACTGGTCAACTGGTCGGTCACCTGACTTTAGTACAGACTGACTGACTGTGCATGTCCAGATCGAAGCTTTCAATATGGAACTTAGACATAGTCTGAAGTTCTTGATGTCAAAGCATTCGAACATCTCCTACCTGTTAACTTCTTGCACGTGATCAGGAAGGCCTTTTCTAACCACCCTAGATACGAACAAAGGGGTTAGGGTTCGTGAGGTTTTAGCCATCGTCAGAAGTTTTGGCATTAGAGACACAAGGGGTGCGTTCTCTAAGCCTTCCGTTGTGGCCTAAGAATGGAAACCCGTCTTGTTCTTGGGCCAGGAGCTTGGAATCAAGGATGGCACAAGTTATTGGGCAGGAGCCAGAGAGAGTCCTGTGCCCTGTCAGGTCTCTCAAGTTTTATCTACATAAAACTCAAGAAAGTCGAAGTCGTACGGACAATCTGCAGTGTTCCGAAAAGACCAGACTTGCCCATATCGAAGAACACCCTGGCTTTATTGTTAAGGAGTTCTTTCAAAAAAAAAAAAAAGCTCCTTCATTGTGTTGGCACAAAAAGATTTGAAATCTTTTGATTTGAATGCTCACGATGGTGAGGGCCCGCGGCCTCGGAAGCATTTCAACAGAGCATGGCACTCAGCAACATCCTGAGTACCATGTTTTAGCGAAGCAACTCTGTGTTCAATTCACACTCCCTGCGAGATGTGGAAGATGACATATGAGATCTGCTGCTCGCTAGGGCCATACGTGTCTGCAGACACAATCTTGGGGGCAAGTAGTACCACTCATCCTATCCTGTAGAAAATGGTTAGGAAGAGCTCTTAATTTAGTAGTTGAGATGTCGGCCGACAACGGTGACTTCTTAACTCTTAAGCCTTAGTTTAACACCCGTTAACTTTGGCTAGGTTGGTCAGGTGGTGATATATATTTTATATATATATTTTACTTCTTAGCCCTCATGGTATGGTCAATATGGTCTAGTCACGTCGTGGTCTCGCCCCTGTTGACAGATCATCTGGAGTTGCACCAGCTATATAGGGTCTCTACCCTTCGCTGCAACTCTAGTAGCACAAGCAGACTTACGTGGCAATAACCACGAAGCCAGCAATGCTAACAGGTGGAACCAAGATGTAAATCATCTGCATGCATTTGTTTCCCAAAATCCTTCTATTCTGTCCCTTCCCACCTCCAACGGTGGGATTCAGCTATATATATATCTGACAGGTAAGTTTCATGAACAAAATGATATTGATTATGATGTACAATAAAGTTTGTTCATACTTACCTGGCAGATATATATAATTAAGTACCCACCCACCTCCCCTCAGGGACAGTGGAAATAAAAATTATGAATAGAAAATGGGACTGGTTCCTGATACCCGCCTCCCAGCGGCGGGAATGGGTACTAACCACCTGGCCGACCACTGTGTGTGCCGGAAGTTTTTTGAATTTCTGTCGGACTTCAGAAAATACAGCTATATATATATCTGCAGGTAAGTATGAACAAACTTTATTGTATCATAACAATATCATTTTTCAAAAATTCACCGTAATTCTAAATAATGTTCTAGAGACTTCCAATTTGTTTCAAAATTAAGACAAATGATTGAATATTACGATACTGTAAGAGTTTTAGATTAGAATTGCAGATTTCGACCATTTCGGACGAGTTAAATTTGACCGAATGTCGAAATTTTAATATATATATTTTTTTTGTTTTTTATATGGACATATTTCGAAGATGAAAAAGCTACAACCTTCATTATTTTTATTGTATTCTTCATAAATTTGCGCACATTTTGATATATGAAACTCTATAAAAAAGGCTAATAGAAAAGGAGCAAATATTAGGATAATGCCATGTACGTATTTCGGAGACTTTGCGGCCGCGAATCGGCGCGCGGAGTGAAGGTAAATATATTTTTCAAAAATTCACCATAAATCACAATATTGTTTTAGAGACTTCAAATTTGTTTCAAAATGAATAAAAATGACAGAATATTACTAGGCCGTAAGAGTTTTAGCTTACAATTGCGTTTTTTTCAACTATTTCGTAGAGTCAAATTTGACCGAACGTGGTTTTTTTTTTCTATTTATCGTGATTTATATGCAAATATTTCGAAAAAAAGAGAAAATCTACAACCTTCCATCATTTTTAGTTGTATTCTACATGAAATTACGCACATTTTCATATATAAAACTTTATGTAACAGCTAATTTTAAATGGTGCAAACATTTCGACAATCGCACAAAAAAATTCTGATTTTTTCGGAAGTTACCGCGCGAACGTAATGTTTTTTTTTTTCTTCATAAATTTACCATAAATCGAAATATTGTGCTAGAGATCTTCCAAGTCGTTGCAAAAATGAAGGTAAATGATTGAATATTACTAGAATATAAGATTTTTAGCTTACAATTGCGTTTTTCGACCATTTCGGTAGAGTCAAAGTTGACCGAAAGTTGAAATTTTTGCACTTAACGTTATAAAAATATTTCAAAACTGATAAAAGCTACAACCATGGGTTGTTTTTTGTTGTATTGTGCATGAAATTTCGCACATTTCCATATATAAAACTTTATGTAACGGCAAATTTAAAAGGGTGCAAACATTAGGACAATCGCACGAAAAAATTTATCGGAAGAGTTTATCGCACGAACGTAAGGAAAAAGTTTTTTCATAAATTCACCATAAATCGAAATATTGTGCTAGAGACGTCCAATTTGTTGCAAAATGAAGGCAAATGATTGAATATTACTATAATGTAAGAATTTTAGCTTACAATTGCGTTTCTCGACCATTTCTGTAGAGTCAAAGTTGACCGAAGGTTGAAATTTTTGCACTTATCGTTATTTATATGAAAATATTTCAAAACTGATAAAAGCTACAATCATGAGTATTTTTTAGTTGTATTGTGCATGAAATTGCGCACATTTTCATATATAATACTTCATGTAAAGGATAATTTAAAATGGTGCAATAATTATGTCAAAGTGACGAAATAATTTCCGAGATGTGTCACTGATACTTTTTAGTGCGATAAGAAAGAAATTCGCGCTTGCGCGCCTGCGTAGCGATTGTAAACAAAACAACGCCTTGATCCGTGAACTCCCAGCATCCCCCAAGGCGCGTGATACAAAAGTTTTCGGCTGGTAGGCCTATAAGTATTTTTTTTCCGCGAATTTTTAAAAAAACTTTTTTGAGCCGACGTATGATACGATCCATCGGCATACGGGAGACATTTTGACTCGACGTTTAATACGTCCAATCGGCGTAGAGGGTTAATTTCTATGAGAAATGCAATCTTTACCTATTGGCCCTTTGTCTTGATAGTAAAACCGATGATTTATTTGTGGAGGGTGACACTGGGTGAATAGGTACAAGGATATACTGCAACAGAAGTATTCCAGCGTGGTGTATATATACAATATATATATATATATATATATATATATATATATATATATATATATATATATATATATAAAGATTTTGCCACAGGAAAAAATGAAAAGCGAGAGAGCCAAGAACTTTAGGTCTAGCACGACCCTTTACTTGTGCCTAAGTAAAGGGTCGTGCTAGACCGAAAGTTCTTGGCTCTCGCTTTTCATTTTTTCCTCTGGCAAAACCATTATTTATACATAGCATCACATTTTATATACTTCGTGATCAAGTTATTCTTCTCTTATATATATATATATATATATATAATTATATAATTAATATATGTGTGTGTGTGTGTGTGTGTGTGTTTGTATATATATATATATTATATATATATATATATATATATATATATATATATATTTGTGTGTGTGTGTGTGTGTGTTATATATAATATTATATAATATACATTATATATATATATAATTATTAATAATGGTGTATATATAAATTAGATATATAAATATATATAAAATATATAGATATATATATATATATATAATATATATTGTGTGTGTGTGTGTGTGTGTTGTGTGTAGTGGGTGCGTGTGTTTTATATATATATATATATTCTTAGTATATATATATATATATATATCTATATATATAATACATATATATATATATTATATATAATATACATATATATATATATATATGGTATATATATATATCGTATTATATATATAGATATATATATATACTATCTAGTATAGATATATACATATATATATATACATATAGATAGGATATCTAGTAGTATATATCTATAAATAATATATATCTATATATATCTATCTCTATCTATATTCCTTATATCTATGACTATATATATATATATATATATATATATATATCTATATCTATATATATACAGGCAGCCCCGGTCCCCCCCCGGGTTACGACAGTGTCGGCTTATGACGTTCCGAGGTTACACGACGCTTGTCAGTAGACGTTATTTCCAGGGTTAGGACTCATGTTTCAGGGTTACGACGCATGTTCCAGGGTTACGACGCCTACAGCGCTCATCTGGGTGAGATGAAATATGACACCAAAAATGCAAAATAATCAATATTTGAAGTTTTTTTTATGAAAAATGCCATAAGAATGCAGTTTACATAGTTTTCAATGCACCAAAGCATTAAATGTAAGGTTTTCTTATGATTTTTGACGATGTTCCGGCTTGCGATGATTTTTGGCTTACGACGCATCTCAAGAACGGAACCCCCGTCGTAAAACCGGGACCGCCTGTGTATATATATATATATATATATATATATATATATATATATATATATATATATATGTATATGTATATGTATATATAATTTTATATATATATATATATATATATATATATATATATATAATATAATGTAAGTGTTACGTTTAAAATATATATTCTGTATATAAATAAGCTGATGACCCAAGGGGTCACTGTTGAGGTAGCAAGAAGTGTGATAGGGATTGGTAAACAGAATGCAAGCTAAGCCTTGGGGTGTTGTATCAGCGGCGCCCTAGTTTGCATTTGCCTGTGATAATCAAATCCATTGTTGTGTCTAACAGGTCACAGTGCTTTCGTATGTTCGTCTGTCTGTATGTTAGTATGCTGAGCTAAGCTTTGCTCTCCTATGATTTTGTAAATGCATTGTAACTCAGAACTCTACTTCCCCTCCAAGAATCAAGTTCTCTTAACCGCCTTCTTGCCTCTACTCAAGAGATGTAGTTTTGCAAATATATTGTTAAGTTTATCATCATGAGTTTGAAAGATCTAAGACTTTATACCCAAAGAAGATACTGACTTAGAAATTATCGTCGCAATCTCTGACAAGGATGGGAAGTATACAAACAGATTCTTGCGTAAAACATTGCAGGTCTTAATAACCTCACAGGGCGCCTCGTTATACAAGGCCCAGCATTACATTGGTAGCAGCTCGGACTATTCCACATCATCTGAAGACTAACAAAATGTAACATATCAGAAGTAAACGAAGGCAAGAGAATCTTCAAGCAACTTAGTGTCTCTTATGGCAACGTAAGAAATGTCTTTCATTAAGAATCATTCAAGAGGTTGTATCATCGTTTATTGAGTGTCTTCAACACTACATATCTTCAAGAAACAAACCGGACGTGTCTGCAGCATCGGATCTTCATGGACCAAGCAACGGGAAACGAATCATTCAACAAACAAACAATGCACGATCAGAAAGCGAGCTGAGAATTCGGGTCACCCACGGAGCAGCGACATCGAAGCCAAGGCCGTGACGTCACCTAAACAGCAAGATCTTCTCTTATATACCAAAGCTAAGTACAATTCTTTATTCATTTTGGTGTGTGACTTTGAGTGTTCTCCATACACAGATCGATCATTCATTATTCCTGGGGGTGAGTTATACATTATTCTTAATCTTCCTTTCTTGCAGGAATTTATCTTCAACTTCGAATACTCGCCCTGCAGGCCTTTTTATCTTTGTTGCTAATTTTTTTTCCTCCAGAAGTTCTCCAGAAATATCCTTATCGTATTTTCTGTTTTTAATCTTATCATTTTGGGGGACACTTATTATCTGTAACATTTTTTTTAATCTTATATTGCATATGCGTTTATGCAGTGGATGAGTGTATTCATATAGATATTTCGATAGGATCGTTAGGAATCTTAGTGATAAGAAAAAAACAAAAGTTACAATGGCCACCTCTACACCCATTAACCCCGCACCCAACAACCCAGTAGTAACCTTAGTCAGTGCTAGGTCTGCAATTACTCACTTTCAAGGCCGGGTCAACAGGTTCTTGCCTCAAGGCGTCGAATCTTGGATCTCATCAGTGGATGCTCACTTAAAAGCAAAATGCACCACTGACCCACACTTACAATTACAGGAAGCTAAAAGTTTCATTGACTTTGCTAAAGGAGATGCAGGTTCGTACCTGAGAGGAGTCTCTTTCCAAGAGGTGGATACATGGGATGAATTTAAAATTAGATTACGGGCTATATATGGCGGTGAAGAATCCTTGGATGTAGTTTTAGCTTTGAGAAACACCATTAATCTGGTCTCTATGACTCAACTTAACATTGTAGAGAGGGCGGGATAGTTTGCTTACTTCCTCTTGGGTTACGGGAAGGAACATGGCTGTGAAAGATTTTATCAGGCTCACATATTTAACCTGCTTGACAGTTATGTTGCCGGAAGCCTTGGTATGCTGTTTTGACAAGAAGCTATCGCCCGACAGTACGGAGCTAGACATATATAAACAAATAAAGAAACATATGTCTAAGTGCACAGATCTGGACCCCTAGCCTACTCAAGTTTTTGCAAAGAATAAAAGTAAACCACAGCAAGTAAATATAATCAATAATTTTGCAGCAGGGGTAACTTGTTTTAATTGTAAGCGTGCAGGGCATATGATTGGAGACTGCCGAACGCATTATTGTTCAATTCATAACAGCTCCAGTCATTCTTACAATCGTTGATTCTCACGTAACCAACAGCAACATAATGCTAAAAACACACAAAATGTTGCCAATGATAATAAGAAGAATCCTCATTATTATAAGAAGAAACAGGCAAACAGTAACGCTGTTCAAAATCAGAAACAAACAAATCGTGCTTCAGGAAATTCTGCTCCCGGGCCGTCGAACTCAAACTCACAGAGTCAGTCAAATTTTTCAAGTGTGCAAAGCAAACCAAATACCACATAATTAACTCCAGTGGGGGAGAGAATGATGTTGGGTCATTCGTATCAACATCTTTTGAATCAAATAACAAATTTAATTACCTACAAGATGTATGCGAGACCCAGAATTTTCCTATGAACCACACGACCGAATCCAAAAAACCAGTGCAGGTTCCCGTAGACTTTCACCGTATACATGCTATTATCAGTAAAGATGAATTACGTCCTACATTGCATGCCATATTTTAGAGCAGCCCGACCCCTTCACACTGTTTTTTTGATTCCGGTAGTCCACGTAATATCATGGATTTGCAGACTCATCACATGTTGTTTTCGAACTTCCCTATTGAGAAGTCAGGAGTACGACTTTCGGGTATTGGTAACAATGAATTAAGTGTAGTAGTTGTAACTCAGATTCAGTACAAGGTTGGTAAGCGCACGCTTACCGATACCTTTATAATACAGGCAGTCCCCGGGTTACGACGGGGTTTCCGTTCTTAAGACGCGTTGTAACCCGAAAATCGTCGTAAGCCGGAACGACGTTCTTGAAAACATGTCCACAGTGAAAATTTCACTACTAATTTGCAATTTTTTTTAGGGCTATATCTCTAAAATTATCACTAATTTACTTTTTTCATGTGCAACACTGTGTAGTTCACAAATTACTGTATATTTTGCATTAAAATACAGAGAGAGAGAGAGAGAGAGGAGAGAGAGAAGAGGAGAGAGATAGAGAGACGAAGAGAGAGAGAGAGATAGAAGTGAGAGAGGAAATAACTCCCTTAGTTTTGTCCAATAGATTGAAATTGAACGTCCTGTATGGCAACTTTTTTGTTTTCCCCCTCCCATAAAATAACATATGTTTCTCCAAGAAGGAAGGGGGAAAGAAGAAAAAAAAAAAAGGAGAGGAACTGGTGCAATTATTTTTGTTTGTCCTGTCTATCAATTTCTTTTTGTTGGGCGAGCGAGAGAGATAAAAGGAAGAAAATAGAAACAAACACCAAAATGTCCTTACAGTATTTAAAAGAGAGAAATGGAATGATTATTGTATTTAAATACCCAGATATGAATTTTTGTACTCATAGTATTATTATTGGAAAATATTAATGATAAACTTATTACATACATCCATGAAAATGATCTCATCTCAGTGAGAGAGAGAGAGAGAGATTACATAAAACCATTAAATTCGTTGACCATTGTATGGCATTGTTAAGCTTGAGTGTCACTCGAGTTGAGGTGGGGAAATTGATACAGAAAAAGA
>NC_061094.1:43396256-43406256 GCF_015104395.2 Macrobrachium nipponense
CATTTCCTGCTATGAGTCAGAGGCCGTTTAATGAAACGAACACTTCTCTGTCCTATCTGTTCAGAAAATAAATGTTACGTCAATCCCGAGACGGTGACCATTGTTGCCAAGGCGTCTCTCTCTCTCTCTCTCTCTCTCTCTCTCTCTCTCTCTCTCTCTCTCTCTCTCTGATCAAATTATACTGGATAATGTCTCTCTTGGATACTTCGATTTTGCCAAATCTTGAGGCTACAAGAACAGTTGATTACTATTTACGTATCATATAGACTAATTAAAGTAAATGATCTTTAAATAGGCTTATATTATTATATCAACAAAAACATTTACTGGCATGAGTCAGAGGCCGTTTAACGAAACGAACACTTCTCTGTCCTTAACTCGGAGCGTCGGAAGACACCTCTCTCTCTCTCTCTCTCTCTCTCTCTCTCTCTCTCTCTCTCTCTCTCTCTCGTAATCTAACCAGAAACTTCATTTTGTTATTATTACTGGAAACAAGCAATGATTTTTTTCATTATTTGTGCTTTTTGGACTGTTATATGTAAACTTTGTGCACAAGCTAGTATGTAATTCATTCGCTCGGAAACTAGTTCCGCATATGAGGCGTCACTAAAAATCATAGAAAAATACGACATAAAAGTGTCAAAAATCATCATAACCTCAAAATTTTTGTTGTAATCTAACCAGAAACTTATTTTATATTAATATACTGTGCTAAACTATAAAGGATTTTTATCATAGTATGAGTTTTTTGAAAAGTCGTCGTTAACTCGGAGCGTCGGAAGCGTCAGCGTCGTAACCTCGGAACAAGCGTCGTAACCCAGGACGGATTTTTCCATTGAATATTTAAGAAAAAGCGTCGTAACCTCGGAAACGTCGTAAGCCGGAACCGTCGTACCCGGGGACCGCCGTATATAAATATATATATATATATATATGTATATATATATATATATATATATATATATATATATATATATATATATAGTGTGTGTGTGTATGCTGATTCAGTACAGTTTTGAATATGCCTTTTCTGTGATAGTCTGAAGTCCCGTGAAACCGTTATAAGTGATACTGAGTGAATGTGTAACAAAACAAGTCAACCGCCAAAGACGTTACAAGTTGGTGTGCCACACGTCTCTATATCCTTGTTGATTGCCCCTTCTGTCTAATTAGCCAGAACAACCAATCAGCTTCTTGCATAACGATGCCATCTGAAAGGGGGTATTTGAAACCGACCACACTACCGGTCAGATCAGTTCGTTAGCGGGTCCCATACAGTACAGACAGACTGGGTCGAGAACGAGTGCCCAGTGCCCGCAGTCGCATTCCCGTAAGCTACCACAAAGACGTGTGTCACCATGTAGTGTTAATAACAGTCTAACCTGTTGTCCGGTTGTGCACTAGTATAGTTAACGTAATAATTACAGTTAAAGGCCACCTGTGTAGCTAAGAAGAATACACCTGTGTTAAATGTTTCATCGAATATTATTTATGCATGTCCTACATTACGTGCCCGTAAACTTATCTCTATCCTGTTTTTTCCTTCATATCCCGAACCCACAAATGACCGAGATCAGGTCGTATAATTTTGGTGTCAGCTGTGGGGTCCTGTAAGGTCCTGTAAGGTTTTGTGGGGTCCTGTGATGTTCCTGAGTCCTGTAAGGTCCTGTGGGGTTTTGCGAGTCCTGTGGTGTGCTATGAGGTCCTGTGAGGTCTTGTTAGATCTTTTTTAAGGTCTTCTGAGAGAGTTATGGGGGTGTCTAAAAAACGTCAGTGCTAAATCATTTTAGGCGACAAACAGTGATATGAAGTGAAATAAACATGGAAATGAGAGAAAGTTCAATGAACTGTGATGACGAGGGAAATGGTGAAATGAACGAACTGGATAAAAACCGTTATGGCTAAAGCAATCGGCAGAAAAGTGGTGAACAGTGCTAAGAATGGTAATAAAAAATCAAGTGGCCATACAATTTCGAAATGCGCAGTGCTAACCAGAAAGACAGTGTACAATCACACCATATGATTTCGAAATGCGCAGTGCTAACCTGAAAGACATTGTACAATCACACCATATGATTTCGAAATGTATAGTGCTAACCAGAAAGTCAGTGTACATGCATAGTGCTAACCAGAAAGACAGTGTACAATCACACCATACGATTTCAAAATGCATAGTGCTAACTAGAAAGGCAGTGTATAATCACACCATATGATTTCGAAATGCATAGTGCTAACCAGAAAGGCAGTGTACAATCACACCATATGAATCGAAATGCACAGTGCTAATCAGACAGACAGTGTACAATCATACCATGCTTTTAAAAAGCACAGTTTCAACCAGAAAGACAGTGTAAAATCTCACACCCTACAATTTCGACAAATGCAGTGCTAACCAGACAGACATAGTGCGATCGCAGAAATCGTTAATAAATTCCTGCTGTTAGACAGTTTCGCGACCAAATTTGGTGACGAACGGGCAAGAGAATAATTCCAATTGGCAGAAGTATTCACTAAATATTGGAAACATCCGTACGAGACATACGAACAGACAAAGAGTCGTGCGGGAGAATTCAAAATTGACGGTTGCAGCGCCATATTCAAACGACGGTTGCGCCGTGGTGGTGGCACCCGAACACCCTCGTGACCCCCGAGTAACCGACTCGTGTAGCAGACCAAGTATAGGAGTAACGAACGGGTTTTGAACGGAGTGATGGTAGTGGCAACCAGTCCAACCTCACCAGGCAGGACGGAAGTTGGCAGCAGGAGTTATGGAAGTAATGCGGGGAAGGTAGTACCCCTGGTTACCCCCAGTGCCGTGCGGGACTTATGCACTGCCCGGGAACAAGGGACGCCTTGTCTTGTTGTGAGGGAAGGGATGCAAATCCCCAAACCCTTGAGAAGTACGGGAGTAGAGAACAACCTTTCCACCCACGAGTCAAGAATGCTGGGACAGAGAGGGGTCGACCAGAGCCTCTCCCCCTTGACCCTGTGGGAAGGGGGGAGTCCACTCCTACTTCTGATCGTGACCTATTAAAGAGTAGAGGGATGGTATTAAAAAGGTGAATAGTGCAGAAGTTCCCTTACCAACCTCGACCTGTGAAGGAAGTCATGATACCTGCCTAAGGTATGGATAGGAAGGCGCGATGTTAGAATTAGGAATAGCTGATAGACGTCAGATGACAGCCAGCAACCCAGTGAGAGAATCCAGGCTTGATGTGAAGAAGATACAAGCAAACTGATAGCATCAGTAGCGAACCGCTGGGACTAATAGAGCTGCTGACCTGTGAGCAAATTGCATAGAAAATGGGAACATCTCAACCGTATGGCAGAGAGCGAGGGACAGTACAGGATAGTGTCTTGGGACACTATGGGGATGTGATGAGAGGATACCCTTCACACCCCCGGAGGTGAGAGACTTTGCCCCGCCCAGAAGCCATCTCCCTACCCTCTGTCGTGATTGCTAAAAGTTGTCACTGATAGTAATATTAGTATTAGTTCGACTGCACAATGAATGAGTTGAGTAGCCTTTAGTAGCGTAATCAATGGGATGTTGTGTTAGGGAAATGTAGATAGGGAATTTGTAGAAAGTAACATTAGAAAAAAAAGAAAAAGTAAAAAAGGAAGGTTCTCTTAGGCCGTGTTCTGATCATATTTAAGGTATCACGAACGACAGTGCATCCCATTGTCCCCATCGAAGAATTGCAGTTAATCTTTAAAGGCAGAATTATTAACGAAATTTCATTAAAGATTGTTTGAGTAAAGTAGCGAGACTGATATATTTGTTGAAAGAGTAGTCTGATATATTTGTTGAAAGAGTAGTCTGATATATTTGTTGAAAGATTAGTTAAATTTTCGTTGGGAAAGAGAAGAGAGAGAGAGAGAGAGAGAGGAACTGCGACGCATACAGTTAAATGTTTCAGTTACACCTGTGGGTGAGTCGCACAGAAAACAGACGAGTGAGTCAGCTGTTGTGTGAATGTGTTGAGTAAGTGCCATGGAAGTGTACATGAGTTGAGCGTGTGTGGGTTTGTTCATGAAACTTACCCAGCAGATGTATATATATAGCTGTATTTCTCCGAAGTCCGACAGAAATTTCAAAACTCCCGGCACACGCAGTGGTCGGCCAGGTGGTTAGTACCCATTCCCGCCGCTGGGAGGCGGGAGTCAGGAACCATTCCCATTTTCTATCCAGATTTTTTCTGTCGCTCGTAATGAAAACACCTGTTTTCATTACCTCCGACCAGGATTTTGATTCTCCATTGCTAGTTTCAGACTGTGTTGTCTGCACAAGTAAGGTGAGGCTACCGAAAGTGTCGGTAAATCCTCAATTGGTATATACGGGGGTTGAGAACGTTTTTTCTTTATTGAAAGATCGATGTGAGACGTGTGAGAGTTTGACTGATTCCGAAGGGAAAACAGATGATTCGTATGTACGCAAATTAGAGCGGGATTGAATCACGGGGTCTTCCTCAAGAAACTGCATTAGTAAACACAAGTCAGGGTGTCCTCCCCGCACAGGGGTTGGAGCTCTGGGAAGGACTCGCGCCCTCTAAAAAGAAGCTTTAGAGAAGAGGACGCTTCACGTCCTCTCTCTCGTCGAGAGGGAGCGTCAGATCGGCCCTATAATACCTCTAGGCCTGTACCTCTGTCGGACTCCCAGGACCAGGGAGAGGGCATGTCAAAAGCCGAAGGAGGTTTACGGGGTCTCCACATTGATCTGGCGTCCCTTTAGCAGAACCTGTATGAGCCACAGGCTGCAAAAGAGAGTGTTCGTGCGCGTTCCCTCCATGAGGGATTTTCGTCTTAGAGGCGTCCTCCCCGAACAGTAGTTGGAGCATGAGAAGACGCTCGCGTCCTCTGAAGAGAACAAAGACGTTAGATGTCGCACAGGCGGCCATCGTCAGTAGTTTCTTAGATGAGCACGCAGAGCCTCTTTGTGCTCCTTCTGCTTTACGGGTTTCGCCTTTATTAGCGTCCTCCCCGAACGGTAGTTGGAGCATGAGAAGACGCTCACGTCCTCTGAAAAGAACAAAGACATTAGATGTCGCACAGACGGCCATCGTCAGTAGTTTCTTAGAGGAGCACGCAGAGCCTCTTTGCGCTCCTTCTGCTTTACGGGCTTTGCCTTTGTAGGCGTCCTCCCCGAACGGTAGTTGGAGCATGAGGAGACGCTCATGTCCTCTGAAAAGAACAAAGACGTTAGATGTCGCACAGGTGGCCATCGTCAGTAGTTTCTTAGAGGAGCATGCAGAGCCTCTTTGCGCTCCTTCTGCTTTACGGGCTTCGCCTTTATACGTGACTACTCTCCGCCGCAAAAAAGATCAAAGACGCAAGATGTCGCACGGGAGGCCTGTGTCTTTGATCTCAGGGAAGAGGACGCTTCACGTCCTTTCTCTTTTACTGTTTTGCGGTCGTCACCTGAGAGTTTTGCTGCATGGACGCCTCAAAAGAGAACCAAGACGTCATCATGTCGTCATCAGATGATGACGTCTTTGAACCCCCCTGTCGCTCCAAGAATAGAGCTGTGAAGGGACAGGTGAGAAGGAATAGGGCTTTCTCTCGCTCCTCTCCTTCTCATAGGATCAGCTTTTCACCTGAAAAGGAACATTCTAGAAATGAGGGTCATCCGTTTGATGCAACATCGACTTACTTCGTTGCCGACTGGGAGACAGGCAGAACCGCGTCCTAGAAGAAAAGATGATATATTGCCATTAAAAGATCTAAGCAGTCTCCCGCAACTGCGGATTGCTCTTCTCTTTCACCGGTTGCTACGCCTTCTAGATTAGTGAGTCTCACCTGCCGTTATGTAAAAAACATGAGAAACTTCCTCCTTAAGATTCTTATATCAAGAGGAAGAAAGCTTTCCCTACTATTCAAGGGGTTCCCCTCTCTTATTATAGGGTCTCTCTTTATCCGTAAACTGACGTTATTTTTGTTGCAAACCAAGGTGTGTTGCAAGCTGAGATACTCGACGCTCCTAGTTCGACCCTGAGGGAGCGTGGTGTTTACAAGCGTGACGTTTTCAATAGATGCTAAGCTGGACGCTTATTTAGACACCAAGTGTGACGCTCGGCTGGACGCCGAGCGTGGCGCTCAGCTGGATGTCAAGCGTGACGCTCGGCTGGACGCTGAGCGTGATGCTCGGATGGACACTTTGTGGACATTCATCAGGATCACAACGTGATATTTGTCTGGAAGCTCGTCAACAATCTGACTTTCGTAGAGACTCCCATCGAGAGAGTGCAAGAAATTATTACCTCTATATCGGAATTTTTAGTGACTAATATTCAGAAAGCACCTATTACGTCACAACAGCAATCTTCATCAAGGATTGAATCGAAAGGACTTATATCACCGTCTTTGGGAGTCCCCTCTGCCGCTCATATAGAAGAAGGACGACTTAGTAGGATGTCAGAAGAAACTGACGAAGACCACCTTCTACGTCAGCTTCGTCTGATTATCAGGTATTGGTTCGTTTGCTTCGAGCTTCAGTTGGAGACGAATTCCAACCTGTGGCTCCTCGCTATCCTCCTTCTCAGTTTTCGTTATCGAAAACCGACAAGATTCCTGGTTTGTTCATAAAACTTGCCCGGCGGATGTATGTATAGCTGTGTTTCTCTGAAATACAGCTATATATATATTTATCTGCCGGGTAAGTATGAACAAACTTTATTGTATCTTAACAATATCATAATTGTTAAAATGAAGAAGTCTCTTTCAACGAAAATAGCTTTTAAAAAAGGTTCAAGATTGGATGGAGTCGAGAAAAGCGCAAAGAAAGACTTCTTTTGCCCAGCCTCGGTCAAGACTAGGCGGCAAGGCAGGCATTGGGTATGATACAAGTAAACATATCGGTTTAAGAATTCTCGCATCGGAATAAGGGGACTTTTCCAGTCTGGTCGACGCTCCAAGGAGGTCTCCTTTCGTCAACAAAAGTTGCGCGAACTCCTGATGAAATGGACTACCATCGGAAGAGCTCTCATTCATTAGTCAGTCTCTCTTCCACGAAATAGAATGAAGTTTAGGTACAATAACATAAGAAGTTTGAACTGTCATTTTCGGTCCTCAGTTTTCACTTGAGAAGATTCCTCGAATAATTTTATTTCGTTCGTTTGGAAGAACGAATACAGTATATTTTCACTCTCTCTCTTCCTTGCAGAAGAAAGAATGTAGTAGAGAATTAGCTGTCCAAGTGATTACAATACTTATGTATTTTATCTTTGCGTTATATTACTACTGTATGGATCAAGTCATATACGCACATCGTAATTACCGATACGGATAGTAACCGAAAGGACTCGTATTCTAAGTGTACTTAATCGGTCCTTCCTGCAAACTTCCAGGAGTTTCCGGTGTAAGGACAACGCTAAAATGTATTGTTACAACAACACCAACTCAGCTTCTGCATCTAGCGTATTCGGTTTCGCTTAAATATGCCTGCTTTAGAATTCTCTTTTAATCGATAATAGTAACAGACCTATTCCTTCATAGAATAGAGTAGCTGGTAACTCAGGCAGAGTAGTGCGAGACAACACTTGATAGCTGCTGTCGTTGTAGATGACGCAGTATATTTAATCGGTACTCCCTGCAACCTTCCAGGAGTTTCTGATTTAGCTTTTGGTTATTTAAGCGTAGTGTTATGACAACACAAAATCAGCTTCTGTATTTAGCGGATTCTGTCTCGCTTAAATATGCCAACTTGAGAGTTTCGTGCTGTTCAAATAATGAAAAATCTATTCCTTCGTAATATGGAGTAGCTGGCAACTCAGGCATAATACTGCGAGAAGGTGAACGTAAGCTGCTGTAACTGTACATCAACTCTGTATCAGCTAGCTTGCAGTTTTGCGCGGTCGTTTAAGTCTCTCTCTCTCCCGCGGGATTGATTGACGAACCATATCTCTGCCCTACAATCACGGACTTTGCCTAGGATTGAGGGAGATTCTAACATGCATTGAATAAACATTGCCTTCTTTTGCGAAACAATTTTTAACAGAGATATCTATTAGACTTTTTGGTGCTGTTTACTGCACTGTAACAGAATCCTGTACGAGTTTACCGCAGCATAGCATTATAATAATGCTCTCCTAATTATGAAGAGCGCAGCCTTCTTAGGGAAGGAAGCATGCTTAAGAGAGGTAATGGATGAATCTGCTGGGGACCATTTCCTCGCTGAAGAAGCTTCTTTTCCCCTGAAAGGACTGCAATTCAGACCTCTACAGTTTTGTACTTCCAAAAAACTGAAGTAACATCAATGATCGAGTAATGATTCTGAACATCTCTCAGTAGTTCAATGATCACCTCAGGTGATAGCGAGATGGTGCCAGGCATCCTGACAGAGGTACAGAGGTCCTGCCACATAATCTAAAAGAATTGGAAGCAATTTGGTTGACTCTCCAGTTCCTCGAAGAATGAGTTTTGGCCGAGTGGTTCAGATCAACTCTGACAATTCCACAGCTCTCTCACATCTCAAGAAGAGAGAGCCATTGATGGCCACAGGCATGGAACGTATCGATCCTCCAGAGGTTAGCTGCACGATTGAAGGACGTTCGTGCAAAGCCTCTCTATCGACGGCAGCAACTACTGACGTCTTGAGTATTCTTTCCTTAGAAGTATGTCAAAAGTCGTGGGCTACTCTAATAGCCTCACTTCGAGAGGTATCTCTAAACCGTTCGGCTCTGAGTCTGACTGCGTTCAGATTGTCAAGAAAGTGAACAGAATAAGAGGTTTTTCAAGACTAATGGCTAGTGTCATTACCAAGATAAAGCAGTTCTGCCTATCTTGCAGTGTACCAATCGGAATGGGCCGTTTCTGTAGATAGGACAGGAAGAATGGTTTTTTCCTCCACCTCCGGGGGGGACCTTTGGTGAATTACATTTACCATCTTCCCTTTCCGTCGGAAGACTGGGATGTACTAGCAGTCTCAACTATTGTGATACGGAAGTAGGTTGTTGGCGGCCTTTACGCTCAGATATTTGGATCTGTCAAACAACAAAGCCCTTTACGATCTATGAGGTCTGTGGAAACAAAATCTGGAAATTGTAGAATATTTCCTGTGTTAACTTTTTTGCATGTGACCAAAATTCTAACCACCTCTAGATAGACAGAGAGGGTTAGTGAGGTTTAATACATCATCAGAGGTTTTGGCTTTAGAGGACATAATGCGGTGTGTTCTCTAAGCCTTTTGTTTTTACAAAGAATGAAAACCTGTTTAATCCTTGGCCCAGAAGCTTGGAAATCAAGGGGTGCAATGGATTATTAGGCAAGAAACAGAGTCCTGTGACCTGTCAGGGCCCTCAAGTTTTATCTAGTTAAAACTAAAGAAAGTGGAGGTCCTTCGGGACAATCTGCGGTGTTTTCGTAAAAAAGACCAAGACTTGCCCAGGTTGAAGAACACCCTGGCGTTATTGTTGATGAGTTCTTTTAAAGAAGCTCATTCGTCATGTTTGGACAAAGATTTGAAATCTTTTAACTGAATGTTCACGAGGTGAGGGCGTGGCCTCGGAAGCATTTCAACAGAGCATGGCACTCAGTATCATCCTGAGTGCCACGTTTTAGCGAAGCAACTTTGTGTTAATTTCACAATACCTGCGGTATGTGAAGACGACATATAAGATTTGCTGCTCGCTGGGGCCATACGTGTCTACAGACACAATCTTGGGGGCAAGAAGTATCCACTCAATCCTATCCTATAGAAAATGGTTAGGAAGAGTTGTTAATTATGTTTATTGGGTCGGCCGCCAGTGGCGGTCTTCTCAATCCTTAAGCCTTAGTTAGATATCCTTAACTTTGGCTAGGTTGGTCAGGTGGTGATATATATTACTTCTTAGCCCTCATGGTATGGTCAATATGGTCTAGTCACATTGTGGTCACGCTCCCGTTGACAGATCATCTAGAACTCGCCAGCTACATAGGTCACTACCTTGCTGGAGAGACTAGTAAAGCAGTAACAGACTTAGGTGACAATAATCACGAAGTCAGCTATGCTAACAGGTAAGGAACA
>NC_061094.1:43413756-43418756 GCF_015104395.2 Macrobrachium nipponense
TGTCTTTCATTTACACAGCGTGATACGTACGCGCATGTGTCCAGTGCAGTTTGCAAACATTTATTTGTTTCATTTATCGAGTACTTCAGCGAGTGACTGAGCATTTCTAAAATTTCCATTACCTGTCGTTGCCCGAGTGGTCTTTTCATTTTCTTTATCACGAAAGACTTGCGTATACCGCAAGCACAATTCGCACAGTGTGCCACGCCAATTCATTACTTCCAGACAGGGAAGTCGTTACCCAGGTTTAGGACTGGCCACCACCAGTGCACGTCAGGTCTTATCATTTTACAGTGCCACTAATTCTTGACACTGTTCACCGACTGGCCGCTGATAAGTACTCCCACCTTTTACTTTCTCTCCTCCACCATTACTCTCCGCCCCGAACAGAGGTGCCATTTCACTTCGGTATACTTGGGGTATACTGCGTGTTAGTGTCCGGGACACACCAGCACGATACCAGTGCTCAAAGGCAACGCCTCCTCATAAGTGCCATTGCACCTGTACAGGCCGTACAGGTAGCCATTAAACCTGCGTGTCCGTCCTTACGGAAAACGCCCAAATAACTAGTGTGTCCATGTACAAGGGTCAGTTGATCCTTCGGAACACCTCAACAAAGGGAACGCCTCCCGAAGCGCCGCAATACCAGCCCTAAGTGCTGACAAACCTGCGTGTCGTCCTTACGGAACGCCCAAATTCATTAATGTCCGTGTACAAGGGTCAGTGATCCTTCGGACCAATCAAGGAACGCCTCCCGAAGTGCCATCGCACCTGTGCAGACGTACAGGGTAGCCCTATACCTGCGTGTCCGTCCTTACGGAACGTCCAAAAATTCATTTGAAGTATCCGCCCATTTTGATCACTGAACCAAGGAACGCCTCATAAAGTGCCGCGTACCTGTACAGACGTACAGGTAGCCCTATACCTGCGTGTCCGTCCTACGGAACGCTCATTCATTATAGAGTATCCACCATTTTGGATCAACTGAACCAAGGAACGCCTCCTCATAAGTGCCGTGCACCTGTATTGGACCTACAGTAGCCCATTCCAGCGTCTCCCAACTTAGGAACGCCCTTAAGTGTGACGTACGCCGTACACTCCATTTGATTTTTCCACCTCTTTAGAAGGTGCCAATCCAGAAGTGCCACCAACTTACGGACACTTCCAAGTGCCACCGAGCACCCCAGTCTTTTCACTTTTCATTACCACATTGCAGAACCCATTTCCAAGTGAGTGCCACTTTCCACAGTAGGCACTCCTATTCCATTCAGTACCCTTTCCTGGCCATTATTTTTCATTTTCTTCCGAGCCTCTACTGTAGCCTAAGGGAAATGTCTTCCCCTGCTTCCCGTGACTTCTTTCGCCAGAGAGCTAGAGAAGCTCGGAGCCCTCATAACTCTGGGCAGGGAGGCTGGTTACACTGGACCAGCACTTGACCCAGTGGATAAGACGCAGCAGGCTGCTGCGCGCCAGCAGGGAAAGGAAGAAGAGAAGCAGAGAGGAAAAGCCGGAGAAGCAGAGAGAAAAGAAAGAGAAGCAGAGAGGAGAGCCAGAGAAGCAGAGAGAAAGAAAAGAGAAGAGAGAGAGAGCATGAGCTAGCTCTCAGATGACGCAATCTCTGCTAGTTTCCAAGCCCCAGACCATGAGCTGGACTCCCGGTAAGAGGTGGTTGCGGAGGTTCTGCACCACTTGTGTGCGTGGGCATGCTGTGGATTCCCGACCAGTGCCCAAGTCGGTCTCTACCTTGGGGGGAGGAGAGCTTCCAGGGTGAACTTCTCCAAGGCTACCATGTAGCCCCTGCCTGATGAACTGTCTCCTACGCCCTAGTCGGTGGGTACAAGTCATGGCCGACACCGAAGCCCAGGTCTCCCTTATTTCCAGAAAGGCATTGCCTAGGGGTGCCAAAATCCGGACGGACGAAGAAATTCAGTTCGAATGGATTGACGGTAACCTCTATTCTGTTCCTTCGGTCCTTCTGAATGTGAAAATGCCCTTTCTGGACCAGGTGACCAAGGAAAACCACATTGTGCCGCCTGGGCGTAGTGGACCATTTCATGATGTTTATCAGGTGATATTGGGCCAGATTTACTAAAGCCGTATCTCCCCTGGACGCAGCTCCCACTACCAGATGCACCGGACACCTGCAGCATGCCAGATAACCACACCTCAATTTTAGGTTCAGAGGCTAGTGCCTCCGATGTCCCCGACATCCTGTCTATTTGCGAACCTGGCCCTGACCCAGTGTCAGAGCCCAAAGTTTCTTCCGCACCATCTCAGCTCTCTTACACTTTTACCTTTGCCTACCTCCTCCCCTTTGGAAGAGGTAAGCCCACCAGTTGACCCCGGACTTGTTTCCGAGGGTGATCCAACAAGAGGACTCTTCACCTGTGCCAGAGCACACTGCCAGTTCTTGGTGACTCCGCAGATTCGCAACCTGTGGGGCCATCTCGGCCTTATCATCCAGTGCCACGGAAGAGGTTCTGGAACAAGTTCTGCCGAGACTGTGGCCGCAAGGGTCACATGTCTGCCAACTACGGAGGGTGCGCGAACCACAATATTCCGGCCATCGCAATGGCCGTCACCAATCCTTCTTCTCTAGGACCCCCAGCTAAGGGCCCTATAACCGTCGCACCCCTCCAAAGCCATTATCAAGCCAAGCCACGTCAGATGCCTACGACGACTCTGGCGCTCAAAAAATCTCCCTGATACGGGAAGACCGAATCCCCCGAGGGGCTAACGTTGATAGACGTCGATTGATCACCATTGAAGGTATCAATCACATTAAACTGATCCTTTCCGACCGTCCAATTGAGGGTCACCAGACCTCATTTTCCCAGAATTTGTACCCTTGCAGTTTGCAAGCTACATTCCAGGAGGTTACGACCTCCTCCTAGGGCAAGACATGAAGTCTCCCTCACCGTTCAAGAAGCCTAGGTCCTAACCCCACAACAAATCACTCCAAGGCAAGAGTCATCAAAATTCTACTTCCTCTAGGGAAGTATGTCCACCAACCAGTCTCCCCCGTTACCAGGAGGGAGATTGACCATTCGCAGTTCCGTTGCAAAACCTGTAACGTAATAGGGCACTCTACTAATTGGCCTAGGTGCCTAGCAAACAAACTACCAGCAGCGACACTGGTCCATTTTTCCACAAGGCCTAGCCTTCAACAAGAGACAGGAGCCTCTGTCTCCCATCTGGTCCTTTCCAAGGGCACGCTGAGTAGGTATTGCACCTCCGGTACCCGTCACAGGTCCAGTCGACCTCAACTCTCTGCCAGTGCCACTTGGCAGCACTGAGCAGTGCCAAGCTCCGTCCAGCCTGGACGTAGAGCCACCCACCGAACTTGACCTCTGCGCCTGGCCCCGAGCTAGCGCCGGCGCCTAACCTTATCAAGGATCCTCCTACAGGAGATCCTCCAACAGGCATGGAGCTTACCACAGCCCATGGCCAATCACTAGTTCCTTCTTCTTCATCCTTACCTCTGTCGCCCGAGGATGAACCTCCGGCAGACTTACCTTTGTACCTCCTCTGGAAAAACCAGGAGCTGCCCGACAGACAGGAGTCAGCCTGGGAGTTTTCCCCCTCTCACGACGGTTGCCGCAGCAGCCGGAGTGAGGGCCTCCCCCCTGCAGTAGGTTCCACCTCTACGACGGTTGCTGCAGATACCGAAGTAGGGTGTTCTCCTGAAATCCCTCAGGCTACCACTGCCTCTGCTCCTCGCTTTTCCTGGCCGGTTTCGCCTTTCCCCCAGAGTCGGTGCCTCCGTCTAACTCCTAGGACTGGTATAGCCAGGTCCTGGAGGAATAAGAAGAAGAAGAAGGGACGTCATTAACATACTAACAAAAGAGCCACATGCTCTCCTTGACACCTGTCCTGAGGTACAGTGTCACATTCATTTGCAGAATGATCCTGGCACCTACCCAGAGGAAGGTAGCCAGCCCGATCTCTGCCAGTAGCACTAACCCTCTAAACCCCTAGCCACTGTAATACTAACCCTCACTTAAATATAATTACCTCATTGCATTTCCCTCCTGGTAAATTAACCACTCATCATCCCCACTATCATTACCTCTCATTATGTATTTTAACAGTTCCGTCGCTGAACTACTGCTGTGCGTACCACTCTGGAATGATTGCGTCTTCATTTAACTGTATTGAGTAGGTTAGGCTAATGATTTAGTACCAGGGCATTAGGTTAGTAGCAAGTAGAATTTTCAAGTAACCTTATCTAGGGGTAGAGTAGACTGTCGTCACAAGACAACCTGTAGTTATTTATTAGGCTAGACTACATCACTATATTAAGTTAGTACACTTAGCATCTTTGCCTATAAGTTAGGTAGGCCATTGTAGTCAGCCGTATCGCTGCTCAAAAAACTTCAAGTTAGAGTAGGAGAACTGGGTTGTCGAGGCGATCAACTTATTTAAGCCAAGACCTTCACGCCCGAAAGGGAGTGAATGCCTTCTTAACAGGGGGAGCTGCTACGTATATAGAACGCCTCGCCTTCCCAGCAGTGTTTTAGTTATATTTAATTATAAAAGTAGCAGCCATGCTGTCTCCTGAAGCTACTGTTGTTGGGAGAGTGGGTATGTCATAGGACTGATATTTCCGGTCTGACGGAAGCTTAGGGTAAGAGAGGCAGGTCACAAGAGTAGCTAGGCTTCGAGATGGATTTTAGGGACTTCTACAATAAGACCTATTTTCCCTTCCCAATTTGCTGGCGTTGTGTTTACCACCTTTCAGGCAATGCTCGAGGCGATTTTTGGAAGCCCCGTGATTCGAAACCACCCAGTATCGCTCTCAGTCGGCTGCGAGACGTGATCTCGGCCAGAGGTCAAATTGCCAGCCTCCCAAAATTAGGCCTACCCACGTCGTGCTGGTGGACACGAACCCCAAGACCTGAACAGAGGTCAGGCCGCATTCTTCTACAAGGATACACAGAATATTGCATAAAGGTACGTCTGAAAGTGTAAACTTCAACCCAGCACCTTTTACTACCATA
>NC_061094.1:43423756-43426256 GCF_015104395.2 Macrobrachium nipponense
TAACCGTATTTCTACCCTACAATCACGGCCTTAGCCTCGGGTTGAGGGGAATTCTAGCATACATGACTGAACATCTTCACTTTACGAGAATTTTTTCATAAAAAAAAATAAATAAATAAATAAATAAACATATATATGTGTATGTAGTATGTGTGTATATATATATGTGTATATGTATATATATATATATATATATATATATGTATATATATATATATATATATATGTATAGATATATGTGTAAATGTATATGTGTGTGTATGTATATATATCTGTATTAGACCTTTTTTCGGTTCTGTTTACTGCATGGTAACAGAATTCTGTCCGAGTCTACAGCGGCATAGCACCTACATGATTTCCCTGAAACAAGAATGATGTGCAAGAGATGCAGTCAATTAGCTCGCCGAGACGTCCCTTGCTCGATTATGAGGGGGACTCCTTCCGCTGCCAAATACGACAGCGCCGAGCGTGACGCTCGGCAGGATGCTCGGCTGGACGCTTGGCTGGACGCACAACGTAATGCTTCTTCAGACATTCGCCGAGAATCAGAGAATAGTAATGGATCTCAGGAAGGAGACTTTTTAGGAAAAAAGAAACAAATGAACAATCTTTACAGTGTCTTCAGATTACTCCTGTTTAAGTGAAACGCAGCCTTATTAGGGAAGGAAACATGCTCGGTGAGGGAATGAATGAATTGCAGGGGACCATTTCCTCGCTGGAGAAGTTTTTTTGCCCTGAATAGACTGAAATTCACCCACCCTTCCAGTTTGTCCGCAGTAAAAAAAACTGGAATAGCATAGATGATCTAGAAAGGATTCTGAACATCTCTCATAGTCAAGATTTGTCTATAGGTGATATCATGGCTCATAATCTCATAGAATTCGAATCTTGAAAGATTACTTTTGTCTTCAGAGACGTCCTCCCCGCGCAGGAGTTGGAACTCTCGGAGGGTCTCGCTCCCTCTGAGGAGAACGAAGACGCTATATGTCGCACAGGCGGCCATCGTCTTTGGTTTCCTCGGAGACGCTTCTCGTCCGTTAGCTGCTCCTGCTTTGCGGTCGTCTCCTGGGCAATTGGAAGACTTTCTGCAGTAAAAGAGAGCTAAGATGTATGATGTATGGTCTTCAGGGAGGGGGACGCTTCACGTCCTCTCTCTTTTCTGCTGTGTTGCGATCTTCACCGGAGAGGACGTCTTCCGATGAGTATGCTTTTGAGCGTTTCGGTCGCTCCAAAGATAAATCCTTGGCGGTCCATGTGAGAAGGAGGAGGGCTTCCCCTCGCCCATCGTCTCCTCAAAGGATCAGCCTTTTGCCTGAGAAGGAATATTCTCCATCGAAAAGGATGATTGTGTCTTTGCAACAACAACTTGTTTCGTTGATTGCAGTGAGAAAGGCAAAGCCACATCGCGATAGGAAGGATGATAGGCTGCCAATCAAGAGTCCAGGCAGTCCCCTTCTCCTTCTCCTCGTTCCGCTCTTTCGCCAGTTGCCTTGCTCTCTAGATTTCATGCAGCTCTCCAGAGGTTGTCTAGAGAGCACGGTTACCATCTTCCCGAACGTGTGTCAGTTGAGAAGAAGAAGAGGTCTTGGTTCGATGGCTTTGAGCCTCTTTTGAAGAATAGTTTCAGCCTGCGGCCCCTCAGTCTCCTCCTTCGCAATTATCATCTTCGAAGGATGACTGGCTCATCATGCCCTCCACTCAAACGCGGTGTCTGAAGGATTTTCAAACAACTTAATCGTTGGTGTAGTTCCTGGGACTACTGGTGAATTTCGAAAGTCACATCTGATCCCAACCCAATCCATCGAGTATCTGGGGATTCAGATGGATTCAGTGGCTTTTTCGAGCTTTTGTTCCGTCCCAGGGACGTCAGCAGCAAGGCTTAGACAAAGTGTTAGCCTTCCTAAGGAAAGATTCGTGCTCGGTGAGGGAATGGATGAGTCTAACTGGGGACCATTTCCTCGCTGGAGAAGTTTGTTTCCTTGGGGAGACTGCACCTCAGACCGTTACAATTTTTTCTCAAGTACAATTGGAAAGAAAACAAGAATCTACACATGTTTTACCTCTCCTGAAATTTCCAAGATCATCACTTGAAATGTTGGCTAGATCCAGTGTAGCTGTCGGAGGGCGTGTCTCTCAAGCTTCAGAGCCCCGACCTAGTGTTGTTCTCTGACGCGTCCACCACGGGATGGGGAGCATCATTAGGGGGAAAGAAGTGGCAGGCACCTGGAGAGGGGAACAGGTGTCCTGGCACATAAACCTAAAGGAAATGGCAGCCATCTTTTTAGCTCTCTAGTTTTTCCAAGAAAAAGTCTCTCATCAAATAGTCCAAGTCAACTCAGACAACACCACAGCTCTGGCGTACTTGAAGAAGTAGGGAGGAACACAGTCTCAGTCCCTTTTTGCTCTGGCAAAGGAGATCTTGCTGTGGGCAAGGGCACTGGATGTCATGATCCTTACGAAGTTTGTAGCATGAGTAGAGAACGTCTGGGCAGATCTCCTC